>NC_036657.1:4781555-4793100 GCF_002806865.2 Cucurbita pepo subsp. pepo | reverse complement strand
AAAAAAAAAAAAAAAAAAAAAAAAAAAAAAAAAAAAAAAAAAAAAAAAAAAAATGGAAAGAGAAATAAATAAATGCATGATATTAGCCTATGATAAAGAGTCAAATATGATACATATGGTAAACCGTAGTAGAAAGCTCAATATCCTCGACCGTACACGATATTAGCTTATAATCAAGGGTAAAATATGATATTTATGGTAAACCATAATAGAAAGCTATATATATTCCTATTTCGAGTAAGTTGCCTCCGAGCCAAGCCAATGGAAACAAAGGTGACTTTTTCTATCATTTAATAACATAGAAGTTGAATTCATCGTTGTTTCCCCTAAAAGGGAAGTTTTGAAAAAAAAAAAAAAAAAAAAAAGAAATTTTGTCAAAGAATGACACATTTTGATTAGGCAAAGGAAATGAAAATGTTACTCAACCTCAAGATCATGCGAAGAAATCAATCGATCAAGGTGCTAAATGGGAACGTTTATTCGGGATTATTTCAAAGAATTAGGAAAGATTGAGTTGAACTGAGATAAGATGGAACTTGAATTGTGTTAAAGGGAGACGATACTTAACTTAATCTACGGTACATAAAATATACTCAAACTTGTCTTAATAGATTGCGGGGTTGAGATCTACACTTTTCGATAAGAAATTGGGACAAAGTAACCATTGTAAAGGGGCAAAATGAGCTCGAGACGGTGAGATCCACGTGTCAATGAGACTGTGAGTGGCCAAAATCTTGGGCGCGTGAGATAGGTGTTTGGAACATGTGTGGGTGCGTGGAAGCTCGAATTGGATTATGGTCAAATTAGGAGGAGTTGAGAAAAAATTATCATATTAAGAGCAAACTATTAGAGAAACTGTGTTAGTCGGTAGCATATCGAAGCTTCTAAACAAACTTATTTTATATATATGAAATATGTTGGCCATGTGACTAGGAGCTTAATATAATAAACACTTGTGAATGATATTGCTTAAATAATAATATTTGTGAATGCATGCATAAAATGTGAGCATGATATGAATTCACAAAGAGGATGTAAGCTGCATGACTCTAGTTTATGCTTATGAGCTGGTTATGATATGATATGTGTAACCTTAGCCTATTAATTCCCACAAAATCCCTAATTGATGCACGGGTGCTAAGTTTGGAACAATGAGAATTCCTGATCGTCGAGCTGTGTGCTATTTCAGGCCGCTCGAGAGTTTAGTAAACAAATTGTATCTGACCGAAAACGAATCTTACATACATGTCCGAAATTTGTAGTGAACATAAACACAGTCTACAGATAAAGCTTAAGGTTAACTAAATCATCTGAATAACGATAGAGAAGCCCTAGTAGATAAGACTGTGAGCCAAGGTAATCGTTAATAAAACTTGTTGATAACACTTAAAACATACTTGGAAGATAGTTAATAAAACTTGTTGTATTCCAACCAAGGTAGTCTCTAAGTGTCCTTGGTGAATTCCAACACATAAGTTCTTCCACAAGATCTTATTTGCTTCCGAACATTTTCATACCTGATAAATAAAATATGTGAATCACCATGTACTTTCTACAACTCAAAATAATCTGTATAAGTTTTAACAACAAAAGCACATGTACACAAAGCAGACTCGAAAAAATGATTTCCTGTAGTTTCAGCCTGTCTAACTCATCCTCAGTTTTTCTGCTTTTCTTTATCTGAAAAGAAAAGTTAAAATAGTTTTGATGGGTAAGTAATTCACTGGGTGAGTAGGTAATGGTCATTTACAAATTTTATTATTTATCTTTTCACCTATTCTTAAGTTTTATTCACCATTGATATTGTAAGGTATTTCAGCTACTTCTAACTTAAGTTATTGACTCTCTATATATATGTTTATCTAGAACTTTCGGATACGTAGGTAAGACTTGCTCTCGATCAAATACAACTTGTCCTCTAATTTCTTTGGCAACCTATAACACCATATAACCCAACCGTCAGGAATCCTCATTATTCATAACTTAGCACGGAACATGTTGGTCAGGAACTACGCGGGAATTAATAGACTAACAATATTCATATATAGCTCATGGCTTGATCAACTGTAAGTATAATCTAGAACCATAACCTTTCTACTAACATTTATAGTATGCTCACATCTTATTCATGCACTTCATACTTCTTTCATAGCATGCTTACATCTTATGCATGCAATCATAATATATAACAATTAATCATATCATAAACACATTACTATATTAACTTTTAATCATACGATCAAGATACTCGTGTATTTCAAGCAAGTTAAGAACTTGTTTGAGAAGCTTGATATGCTATTTACTTGATTCCGAACTCCTTATTGTAATGTATGCTTAAAAGGGTAATCTATCACAATCTTTCTCAATTGGACGAGGAAGGAAACTATTGGCTCACGCACCAACTATATCTGCCTCACGCACCTGGACTCACCCAGTTGCTCTTTCTCATGCGCCAGTCGTCTTCCTCGTGGTTTCTCTGCTTTTGTGCTCTATATGCTTGGTCTGAAAGAATCCCTAACGAATTATCTCTCTGGCTTTCTTGGCGGCATCAACTACAATACCAAGGAACTCCTCGAGAGAAAGAGGTCCAAACATTAAGAGTCTTATTGTGAATGGAAAAGATGTTGAGCAGTTGTTCGGAGGGAGTCCCACATTTAATAATTTATGTAATGATCATGGGTTTATAAGTAAGAAATACATCCCCAGGTATGAGTTCCTTTGAGGAAATCCAAAGCAGAACATAAGAGCTTATTCTCAAAGTGGACAATATCATACCATTGTGGAGAGTCGTGATTCCTAACATGGTATCAAAGCCATGCCCTTAACTTAGCCATATCAATAAAATTCTCTAATGTCGAACAAATGGTATACTTTGTTCGAGGATACCATTTGTTCGAAGACTCTAGAGAAAGAGTCGAGCCTTGATTAAGAAAAGACTATTCGAGGACTCCATAGGCCTCCCTAAGGAACTCTTCTCAAAAGCGTGTTAAATGGCCGAGTAAGCATACTAAATATACCTCCCACCACATTTTCTACATTGCGTTCACCCGATGGAAGACTATTGCTATCAAGTATTACCCAAAACATTTCAAACAACTCCGAATGGAACATGCCAACCAGTATCCTCTTATATTAAATACTAATTTAAACCTTTAAATTAAATACATTTTTCTTTATTTGCATTTAATATGTATAATATATTAAATATTAACTTGAACGTTTTCTCTTTTATAGTTAATATATCTATTATATTAAATATTAATTTGAACCTTTTAAATTTTCTTTCCATTAAATTGAACCTTTAGTGTTACTATGAGCTATGAGCTAGCAAAGAGACCTTATGGACTTGCCGATTGAAGCTCCAATAATATAAAATTAATTAATTTTCATTCATTAACTATAGATTCCTCTTGATATGAACCACGACCAAGTAATTTCCATACCTCAAGGTCCAATTATAAGGACGAGAGCCAAGAAGCTACAACAAACCTTATACACTTATATTTAAGTTAGGGTGAGCTCATTAAAGGAAATTCTAGAAGACGTTGGAGACCTCCATTATATGTTGCAAAGTTGAGCTTCAAGAAATAAATGCATTAAATGCACTTTAAATTGCATTTAATGAACTCAGCTAAATTTATGAAATTAGTCGACTAATAAGCACATTTCATTCATTGCACTATTTAATTATAATTTAAATATTTGTTTGTTTTTCCATATAAGAGGTAAGGTTATATTGTAACCTACCTAGGTTATCATATTCCACAATTAACTAGCCATTTTAATAGGGAGGTTATGAGTAACTAGTCAAGGATGACTAATAAGCACATTTCATTCATTGCACTATTTAATTATAATTTAAATATTTGTTTGTTTTTCACACGGGAGGTAAGGTTATATTGTAACCTACATAGGTTATCATATTCCACCATTAACTAGCCATTTTAATAGGGAGGTTATGAGTATTTCTCATCTACCAACCAATTTAATTTGAGAGGTACGTGTCATATAGGTTAAGGTTGTAAAGGTTATATAAAGTTCTTTTATTTGATTAGAGACATCCATTTTAGAATTAAAAAAATAATAAAATTTATTTGAACATTCTTGTGTTTAGAAATTGAATAGTGGTTTTCTTTGATAAGAGACATCACATTCTCGAATTAAAAAATAATAGAATTTATTTGAAAATTCTTGTGTTTAGAACTTGAATAGTGGTATTGATCAAACCTGTTGTAGAGTGATTACATCACATTCTGGAATTAAAAAATAATATAATTTATTTGAAAATTTTTGTGTTTAGAACTTGAATAGTGGTATTAATCAGACCTCTTGTAGAGTGATTTGAATCACTAGTTTAGAAACGAGTTAATCACTAGTTTAGAAACGAGTTTTCTTTACTCTTGATCTTGATCATTAAGGTAATCTGTTTCATACTTTTCTTTGGATTGATTCCATATCAACTCTACTTGTAACGGCCCAGGTCCACCGCTAGCAGATATTGTCCTCTTTGGACTCTCTTTCGGGCTTCCCCTCAAGGCTTTAAAACGCATCTACTAGGGGAAGGTTTTCACACCCTTATAAAGGGTGTTTTGTTTCCCTCCCCAACCAATGTGAGACATCACAATTCACTCCTCTTCGGGGCCCAGCGTCCTCGCTGGCACTCATTCCTTTCTCCAATCAATGTGGGACTCCCGCCAAATCCACCCACCTTCGGGGCCCAGCGTCCTTATTGGCACACCGCCTCGTGTCTACCCCATTCGGGGAACAGCCTCCTCGTTGGCACATAGTTCGGTGTCTGGCTCTGATACCATTTTTCTCATGATGATGCCATCAACTGGGTCAACAGTTTTTACTAGTTTCGTGCATTACATTCTCCCAGCCAAATTCTCTAAACTTTGCTAAATGTTCAATAATTAACCTCTTTGCCTCATACATCCTCAAAGTCATTTTAACAATGGTTCTATAGCCATCANGTTTTTTTTTTTTTTTTTTTTTTTGTTTTTTCAACTCCTTTGTAATACTAGGAACGACTGAACACAATTCTCTTCTAAAAATTGGCATTATATAAACATGGTGGATATCCATAGATGCCATAAAACTTGAAATACTTAACAATTCAACTTAAAATAGGTCGTTACATACATATATTTTGAATGCAGAAATACTTCATTTAAATTTTCGTGAAACATAACTTTCAGCTTAAAACGCAGCCATGGACTTACTTGTTTTGAAAACACCTCTAAAAACAATACAACAAAAGACTAAATAAAATAAATAAGCGTTTAAACTAAAAACATCCTATTATAGTCTAGGTCTAAGAAAATAAATACGACTACCCTATGCATGTGCCATGGTCTCGAGTTACGATGTTGTCATCAGTTGTACAGGAACCTCCTCAGAATGTGACTGAAAACGCGCCAGTATCGCAAATTCGGTTCTCAACCATCAAATTGGGCATTCCCCACCACAACGCCATGAAATATTTTTTTCGCATGCGCGCGAAAAATCTCGACTCTTGGGCAGCCGGCATTTCGGAACTGCCCCAGAACACAACCGAAAACGCGTCTTTAACGATCAGAAATTAAAAAAAAAAAAAAAGTAAATGAGGGCTCTCTCTCCACCTTCCCCCAAATATCTCTCCGGTACACCTCCTACAAGCTCAAAATGATCTGAAAGAAAAAAAAAAAAAAAAAAAAAAACAAAACAGAAAGGAAAAAAATGTTAGATTTTGGGAAGAGTAAAAACAGAAAGAAACAAATGAAAGATCCCAGATATTGGGAGAGAAAAAATGGAAATGACAAGCAAATTTAAGGGAAAGAGATAGAAAAGTTATCCATAAGAGTAAGACCTCTTTTTCCTTTATTTTTTTAAGAAAAATTATCTTAGATTGCCTTTTCAAGATATCTTACGGAACATAGTTGAAAATGACCAAAAGCACATAAAAAAATCCCTCCTTATATTTTTTTGGAAAAAAAAAAAAAAAAAAAACCTTTATCCAATTAATTAGAATATCTCCTCTTCCATTACCCAATTATTTATTTTAGTTAACAGTTAGAAATCATGTCAGATTTTGAAATCATAGATCTTTTCTTTTATACAATTATTTAGAATTAGATCTCCTCTTCATTTACTAAACTGCGAACGGAATTAAACACGGAAGAAAAGAATTAAACTAGGAAATGAAAAAAAATAAACAATAATAAAGGAAAAGAATTAAACGGAGGTTTGAAAAGAATTAAATCAAGAATTAAACAGAATGAAAAAAAAAAAACAAAAAGATCCAAAAAGAATTAAGAGAGAGAGAGGAAAAGAAAAAAATAATAATAATAGAGAGAAAAAAATTCAACCTATAAAAAATTAAAGGGAGAGGTAAGGGAATATATATATATATATATATATCAAAGTAAATACATAAAATAAAAGAGAGAGGCTACGGTAGAGGAAAAGGGAAGATTTGGTGAGCAGAATTAAAATAAATACACAAACAATTTAATAGAGGAAATACATCAGAAAAAGATGATGAGAATACTTATAAAGTCTCTCATGCTCACGTAAAGTTTAACACATGGACCTTTATAAAATTTAAAGAATTGAAATTGAAATTGATGTCATGGTTCATATAGGTTGGCTTGGATACAAAGAACAAAATTGAATTTGATAAATTGCTGATACCAGCCTAAGCTAATTAGGTAAGTGGCCTTACTATCGGCTTGGTCGAAAGACTTGTCTTATGTATGATGACACGTGCCTAGTGGCCCTTGCACCTGTCATTATGCTTTATGTTTTGTGATGATGTGATGACATGATGACGTTAGATGATGATGTGTTGATGTTGTATGGTGATGTGATGACGTTAGATAGTGATGCGGTGATGTTATATGATGATGTGATGTTGTTATATGATGATGTGTTAATGTTATGTGATGACGTGATGACGTTAAATGATGATGTGATGATGTTATATGATGACTTCATGGTGTTAGATAATGATGTGATGATGTTATATGATGACTTGATGACGTTAGATAATGATGTGATGATGTTATATGAATGACGTACTTGGTATGCTTTATGCACTTTATGACAATNGATTTTTATTGAGACCGTTTAGAGTAGTTTTTCACACGGTTAGTTGGATTATTAATTAAAATGTGAAATACTAACAAAATGTGACGAACGATGCGATAGGAAGCAAACCTTGGCAACATTTGGTGTAGTTCTGGAGGAACGGGAGCTTACGTTAAATAAATTAGGAAATACTTCGGCTAAGGCCAACCAGGTAAGTGGCCTTACTATATGATAGGCTAAAAATTGTATGAGTTACGATGTTGTATGAACTATGTCGTACGATGCAGTATATGAGTTATGATGATGTGTGGGTTATGATACCTGATGATGTACTCAATATATATATATATTTTGATGAATGTCGTACTTGATATGTTTGATGCACTTTGTGGCAATATGATGAGTATGATGATTGCGTGACGTTTACCTTAATATGATGATGTTTTCCATATTGAGCATGTTATATGATGATGAGTGCCATATTGCATCATGTCGTTAGATCGACATAGGACACAACCCTAAGAGCGTGAAAATGATATTAATATAAATATCCACGAGTATGTGTTACCTAGAGTAACAAAGAGATGAGACTAGAGAGTTGTGTCAGAAGAGACGTAATGATGGATTTAGAGGGACCTCATACATATTCTATGTTCATAAGCATAAGGCTAATTCCCCTAGAGATGATGAGTGCGGACGCGCACAGTATGATGATGAGTGCGAATGCGCACAGATGAGGGTGTTCATGAGGCGTATGACACCATGGGGTTCCGCTGACCTCCGGACGTCGCTATAGATTAGCTTGACTAGAGGGTCCAGGGGGTGTGCGAGCACTCTGGGGATTCACACTCGCACGTGTGAGTCGTGTGTAAGAAAGTACTACACATCCAATTTGTCCGAGACTGGAGGCCACCCTTATGATGATTAGAGATAGGTCCCTAAATCATGATTGCATGTGTTTGCATTTGCATGGCCCCCTATAGTGAGGCCACTTACTGTGTATTCTTTGAAATATTCAGGCTGTGTGACACATCACTTTTCAGGTAAAAGCAAGGCGCACTTGTACGGAGGACGACAGCGTCACAAGCAGAGACTATGGCACGTGCATAGGGTAGACTCATATTTAAATTCCTAGTCTTAAGTTAGAATAGGTTGTTTTGCATTTCATTGTTTTAAATTATTTTGTATTTGTTTATATTTTTCCAAATTTCGGTATTTCGTATTTAAACACATAAGACCATGACTGTGTTTAACAGAGAAGAAGTTGTTTTAAGCGTTTTTCGAAGTTTATGTTATAAATGATATTCATGTAAGAGTTATATTTCTGCATTATAGATGAGCATGAGATACCAGTACCGACTCTGAGTAACTGGAAATTTAGGATCGTTATAGCGTCAGTGTCCTAAATTCGGTTCCCAACCATCGAATTGGGGCATTCACCACCACAACACCAAGAAATATTTATTTTGCATGCGCGTGAAAAATCTTAGCTCCCGGGGAAACGACATTTCGTTACCGCCCCAAAACGCGACCGAAAACATGTTGGTGTCGCAAATTCGGTTCAACAATCGAATTGGGGCATTCTCCACCACAATGCAAAGAAATATTTTTTTCACATGCGCGCGAAAAATCTCAGCTCCAGGGTAGCCAACATTTCGGAACCTCCCAAGAACGCGACTGAAAACGCGCTGGTGTCGCCAACTCAGTTCCCAACCATCGAATTGGGGCATTCCCCACCACAATACCAAGAAATATTTTTTTCGCATGCGTGCGAAAAATTTCGGTTCTAGGGGAGCCAACATTTCGTAACCGTCTAGAATGCGACCCAAAACACGCCGGTGTCTCAAATTCGGTTCCAAACCATCGAGCTAGGGCATTCCCCACCACAACGCCAAGAAATATTTTTTTCATATGAGCCCGAAAAATTCTTGCTCTCAGGGAGCCGACATTTCATTACCGCCCTGAATACGACAGAAAACGCGCCGGTGCCGCAAATTTGGTTCCCAACCATCGAATTGGGCATTGCCCACCACAACGCCAAGGAATATTCTTTTCGCATGCATGTGAAAAATCCTTGCTTCCGGGCAGCTGACATATCGAAATCGCCCTAGAACGAGACTGAAAATATGTCGTTGTCACAAATTCGGTTCCCAACCATCAAATTAGGGCATTACCCACCACAATGCCAAGAAATATTTTTTTGTATGCGAACAAAAAATTCCAGCTCCCGGGGAGCTGGCATTTTGTTACAGCCTCAGAACGCGACTGAAAACTCGCCGGTGTCGTAAATTCGATTCCCAACAGTTGAATTGGGGCATTCCCCACCACAATGCCAAGAAATATTTTTTTCGCATGTGCGCTAAAAATCGTGACTCTCGGGGAGCCGACATTTCAAAACCGCCCCAGAACGTGACCGAAAACGCGTTGGTGTCGCAAATTCGGTACCCAGCCATCAAATTGTAGCATTCCCCACCACAATGCCAAGAAAATTTTTTTCCCATGCGCGCGAAAAATCTTAGCCTTCGGGGCGCCGACATTTCGTCATCGTCAACAACGTGACTGAAAACGTGCCGGTGTCGCAAATTCAGTTTCCAACAATTGAATTGGGGCATTCCCCACCACAACGCCAAGGAATCATTTTTTCACATGCGTGTGAAAAATCCCAACTCCCAAGCAGCTGGCATTTTGGAACCGCCCAAGAACGCGACCGAAAATGCGTCGGTGTCGCAAATTCGGTACCCAAACAACGAATTGGGGAGTTCCTCTCCACAATGCCAAGAAATATTTTTTTGCATGCGCGCGAAAAATCCCAGCTCCTGGGGAGTCGACATTTCGTTACTACATTGAACGCGACCAAAAACAGGCCGTTGTCGCAAATTCGTTTCCAAATTATTGAATTTAGGCATTCCCCACCACAATGCCAAGAAATATTTTTTTCGCATGCACGCCAAAAATTCCTACAATTAGGGAGCCAACATTTCATTAGAGCTCTGAACGTGGCCGAAAACGCGTCAGTGTCGCAAATTCGGTTCTCAATCATCGAATTGGGGCATTCCTTACCCAAACGCCAATAAATAATTTTTTCGCATGCGCTCGAAAAATCCCGGCTCTTGGGCACCCAACATTTCGGAATCACCCTAGAACGCGACTGAAAATGCACCGGTGTCGCAAATTTGGTTCCCAACCATCGAATTCGGGCATTCCCTACCACAATGCCAAGAAATATTTTTTTCGCATGCTTGCGAAAAATCCAGGTTCCCCAGTGTCACTATCGCACTTTTGATGGCAGCGGACTTGCGATTGTGCGGCACTCACTTTCCAACGACAAGTGAGCAAAGTCAATTCATTCTTGTGTCGCCTACAGCCAAGCGACGTATGCTCGAGCCTCTGACCTCAGTTTTAAGAGAAGGTTTTAGAAAACGAGGGCAAAGAGAGATTTTCGAAAGAGAGATTTTTGAAAGAGACGTTATATAAGCAAGAGATAGAGAAATAACAACGGCTCACAGTATATAACCTTGGGTAGGGAGAAGTTGACAACTAGTTGTATCCCCCCTATAGTACATTCTCAGGCATTTCATTTCTGACAGGCCTAGACATGATATTTGTGAAACGTCATACTTCCTAAAAATACAAAAGTAAAACAATAGAATATGAAAAGACATAAAGGGTTGGGCTTGTCATGGGCAACACGCCTTGGACGAGCATGACCGTGACATCCTCCCCCACCTAATTGGTTGACCTCCCTGTGAATCGACTACTTTCAAACCTAGCAATGTGGGTGGCGGCGAAGTCTAGATCTATGGCGCATTCCCAGTTGGTTTCCTCCATAGGGAGATTCTTCCATTTGACAATGAATTCATGAATCGTCCCTACAGGTCTTCCTATCTTCCTAACCCTGTTGGCTAGGATCTCCTCTATTTCTTTGTTGTCTCTTTGTTTCAGATCGATGCTCGGTCTTGTGATTAGATTTCGCTGGTCGTCGTCCAGGTCAGGGTGATAGGGCTTCAAGTTGCTCACGTGAATTACTGGGTGGATTTTCATCCATGTGGGTAGCGCAACTCTGTAGGAGGTAGCCCCGATCTTTTTAAGGGCTTTGTTAGTGAAAGAGGGATTGATTGAATGATTGATGAGAAGATTGAATTATGAAGAGCAAGAATGCTCCATATTTATACAGAGAATACAAAAGATATTCAGAAAATCTACCTAAAAAATCTGGAGAAAAATCTGGTAACAAACCAGTAAATAAATCAAAATAAAATCTAATCAAATCAAAACTAAATCAAATAAAAAACTAGATCTAACTTCTAACTGAGATTTAATTAGATACTAACTGACAGCAATCTAAACAAATACATGATCTTTAACAGGCTTCAACCAGGCCTTCATATTTTTGAACTAGTCTCTGGTCATTTCGGCTGCAAAATCTGATCTGTTCTGGTCTGAACTTGATGAGGACTTGATCTCCTACTCGGAATTG
>NC_036657.1:4774793-4780109 GCF_002806865.2 Cucurbita pepo subsp. pepo | reverse complement strand
CTTTCATTCCACGAATCCTCTCATCTCCTTCATATTCGGCCTTGAGATAATCCCAGATTTCCTTTGCTGTTTTGAGGGACATTATTCGCATGAAGATCATTTGTGGTACAGCGGCAAATAGGCAAGCTTTCGCCTTTGATTTCCTTGTCTTATTTTCCTTCTGTAATTTGATTTGTGCTACAGTAGGATTTGCTGGAAGCGGAGGGACCTCGTAATCCTCTTCTATTGCTTCCCAAAGATCCAAGGCCTCCAAATAAGTCTCCATACGAACTGCCCACATTTGATAATTGTCCCCATCGAAGACTGGTGGTGCAACAGCTGAAAAACTTGATTCTCCCATTTTGATCTCACAGATCCCTTAAGAAGATAGCTCTGATACCAATTGTTAGTGAAAGAGGGATTGATTGAATGATTGATGAGAAGATTGAATTATGAAGAGCAAGAATGCTCCATATTTATACAGAGAATACAAAAGATATTCAGAAAATCTACCTAAAAAATCTGGAGAAAAATCTGGTAACAAACCAGTAAATAAATCAAAATAAAATCTAATCAAATCAAAACTAAATCAAATAAAAAACTAGATCTAACTTCTAACTGAGATTTAATTAGATACTAACTGACAGCAATCTAAACAAATACATGATCTTTAACAGGCTTCAACCAGGCCTTCATATTTTTGAACTAGTCTCTGGTCATTTCGGCTGCAAAATCTGATCTGTTCTGGTCTGAACTTGATGAGGACTTGATCTCCTACTCGGAATTGGAGGGGGCGACCCTTCTTGTCCGCCCACTTCTTCATATGCTTGGAAGCTTTCTCTAAATATGTCCGGGTTATATCTGTTGTCTGCTTCCATTCTCTTGTGAAGTTTTTAGCTTGAAGGTTTTTTCCTACATAAGGATGATAAATAATATGGGGCAAGACCGGTTGTCGTCCACTTACAATTTCGAAGGGACTCTTCCTCGTAGACGAGCTCGTTTGACAATTCAAACAGAATTGGGCGACATCTGGCAGTTGTATCCAGTTCTTCTGGCGAGCATCGACGAAGTGACGTATGTATTCTTCGAGCAAGCAGTTGAACTGTTCCATCTTTCCATCAGTTTGAGGATGATATCTCGAGGAGATGCTTAAAGTCGTTCCCAAGAAGGCGAATAATTTGGTCGAGAATGTGCCAATGAATCTACCATCCCTATCGCTGATGATGCTCGACGGAATGCCCTATAACTCGACTTGTAGCAAAGGGTTATACCCAAAGAGAGGGGGTGGACTATGAAGAAACCTTCTTTCTTGTTGCTATGCTTAAATCGATAAGAATACTCTTGTCTATTGCCACATTTTATGATTATGAAATTTGTCAAATGGATGTTAAGACAGCCTTTCTAAACGGCAATCTTGAAGAGAGTATCTATATGGCTCAACCAGAGGGGTTCATTAAACAGGATCACAAGCAAAGGGTTTGCAAGCTTAAAAGATCCATTTATGGGTTGAAGCAAGCATCTCGATCCTAGAATATAAAGTTTGATACTGCGATCAAATCTTATGGCTTTAAATAGAATGTTGACGAACCTTGTGTTTATAAAAGGATAGTCAACTCTACAGTAGCTTTCCTGGTGTTGTATGTTGACGATATTCTACTCATTGGGAATGATGTGAGATTTCTGACTGACATTAAACATTGGCTAGTGACACAATTCGAAATGAAAGATTTGGGAGAGACTTAGTTTGTTCTTGGAATCCAAATTGTTCGGAATCGCAAGAACAATATACTAGCATTGTCTCAGGCATCGTACATCGACAAAATGTTAATCCGATATAAGATGTAGGACTCCAAGAAAAGATTATTACCTTTCAGGCATGGAGTTCATTTGTCGAAGGAACAAAGTCTTAAGACACCTCAAGAAGTTGAGGATATGAGACACATTCCCTATGCATCAGCAGTCGGTAGTCTGATGTATGCCATGCTATGTACCCGACCCGACATATGCTATGATGTGGGAATTGTCAGCAGATATCAGTCCAATCCGGGACATGCTCATTGGATTGCCGTTAAGAATATCCTCAAGTATCTTAGGAGAACAAGGGACTATATGCTAATGTACGGTGCTAAGGATCTGATCCTTACAGGGTACACTGACTCAGATTTTCAGACCGATGTAGATTCGAGGAAATCGACATCAGGATCTGTCTTCACTCTAAAACGGAGGAGCAATAATATGGAGAAGCATAAAGCAAGGTTGCATTGCTGATTCAACCATGGAGGCTGAGTATGTTGTTGCTTGTAAAGCAGCGAAAGAATCTGTAAGGCTTAGGAAGTTTTTAACTCATTTGGAAGTCGTTCCAAATATGCATCTTCCCGTCACTCTTTATTGTGAGTAACGGTTAGATTCAAATTTATATTTTGTAAAAATAATTTTATTTAGAAATATAATAATAAGAAAAACTCCACCATTTGTTACTCTTCCAATATTATAAATGTCATACTTTGATATATTTTGATTTGTCCATCATTTTGATTTTGCTGCCACATCATCACGTCGGGTATGTTGTCTCGACTCTAATTTCTTCGTTTTAGCTCTGAGTTGAGTAATTGAAAAGTCGTTGTAATCGTTATTCTCGACCTTATACTGTGGACAGTTCAAAATACTGAAAATAATTAATAATTAAAAGTAGGTTTGTCATCAAAACATCAATCAATTAATTGATTGAAATTAATTAAAGTGAGATCAAGGGCCAAAAAGTGAACAAAGATAAAAGCTATCCAAGAGCGGAAAATCCCTACTTCCGTATCTGATGTGCGATCCTTCCTAGGATTGGCAAACTACTATAAGCGGTTCGTCGAAGGGTTTTCACGACGAGCCGCCCCATTAACAGAGCTCCTGAAGAAAGACCACCCTTGGTCGTGGACAAATAACTGTCAAATGGCCTTTGAAGATCTGGAGGAAACCATGACGAGGGGTCTTGTCCTCGGGTTAGTAGATGTTACCAAGCCATTTGAAATAGAGATAGATGCTTCCGACTTTGCCCTAGGCGGTGTCCTTATTCAAGAAGGTCACTTCATCGCTTATGAAAGTCGAAAGCTCAATGATGCTGAACGGAGATACACTGTCTTCGAAAAAGAAATGCTGGTTGTGGTTCATTGCCTACGAGTCTGAAGACAGTATCTCTTGGGATCACAGTTCATAGTGAAGACGAATAACAGCGTCATCTGCCACTTCATCGATCAACCAAAATTGACGGCAAAACAAGCCCGGTGGCAGGAGTTGTTGGCGAAATTCGACTTCAAATTCGAAAACAAGGCAGGAAAGAATAACCAAGCAGCCGATGCGCTGAGTCGGAAGTGATGGTGTTAATATAAATTGATGGTGTTAATATAACACATGCGGAAGCAATTTGGATCTTAGGCACTTTTAGAACATCAATTATAGTAAATAACTAGCATGTTCATAAGTATTAAAACTTAATGAGTTTGAATACTAACCTTTTGTAGTTCAAATTCCTTTTTCCTCACGAACCGGTTTCGAACCACCACTAGTGTCTTATCCACTATCCTCCGGCCTTAGAACGGGATTGTGGAATCCGGTGAGTGACTAAACTTGGGATGGATTTTGTGTATATAAAGAGAGTGTTTGTGAGAGGTTTTTCTCAAGGTTTTTCACCAAGAAGAAGAAGACCTTCCATGTACCATGATCACTCTATTTAAAGAGTCATGTTTGCATGTTCATGCAAATTTGAGATCACCAAATTTTGACACTTAAAATTCCACTCAAATGTTTGGGATTATGTGGCAAGCATGCATGTTTGAGTTATCCAAATTTTGACACTCAAAATTCCACTCAAATGTTTGGAATCTATGTGGCAAGCATGCAAGTTTGAGTTCACCATTGTGGGGTTTATTTGGGCATGCAGTTTGGTTAAACCAAATTTTGACACCTCATAATTCCACTAACTCAAACATGAACTTTTCCATTAAATGAAGTTAACATTTTGACTTTCTTCGTTTTGATTCCACAATTAATTTGAATAATTAATTTCAAATTAAAGTATGTAAAAAAATGCCAAAACCAAAAACATCCAGTTTAGCAACCACAAAATTTCATTCATGAAATGGTACCCACCATGCTCAAATTAATGTAAATAAAGTGCCTAAAACTTGCTCTGGTACCAATTGATGGAGTTAATATAACACATGCCGAAGCAATTTGGATCTTAGGCACTCTTAGAACATCAATTATAGTAAATAACTAGCATGTTCGTAAGTATTAAAACTAAAAGTCTTTAAGTACTAATCTTTTGTAGTTCAAATTTCTTTTTTCTCACGAACCGGTTTCGAACCACCACTAGTGTCTTTTTTCAATTCTTGGCAGAGTTGGATGCATGGTACTTTTCTACACACGGCCCACGTACGTATACATGGACCCATCAGACGGATTGGTATACGTGCCCCTTAGGCCGGACTTTGTCGGGCATAACACAATACATGTCACTGGACCCTCATAAAAGAAAAGGTCTTCATGATATCATGTCGAACATAAATATCGAAGGTATGCATCTGTACGAGCATAACATAACGAGGAAGTATCCCGATATACATGACATACATATATGCACGAGGTCCCATTATTTTTATTCATAAGATAACATTTATTTCATTTCCTTTCTCCTTCCCTCCATAACATATTTCATGTATGTACATGCAAATTTGAGATCACCAAATTTTGACCCTTAAAATTCAACTCAAATGTTTGGGATTATGTGGCAAGCATGCAAGTTTGAGTTAACCAAATTTTGATATTCAAATTCCACTAAAATATGTGGGGTTTATTTGGCAGGCATGCAAGTTTGGTTAAACAAAATTTTGACACCTCAAAATTCCACTAACATGATTTTTCCATATTAAATGAAGTCAACATTTTGACTTTTTCATTTTAATTCAATAATTAATTTCAAATTTAAGTAATATTAAATGATTAATTAAACTATTCAATTAATAATTAATATTAATTCAAATGCCAATCCCAATGAATTCCGACACAAATGCAATGAGTATTGCATAAGATCGGACCATAAAGAAAATCACTCTCACTTTATAATGCCGTTTACTGTTGAGACTGATTTTTTCATTCGATGACCTAGGTAACTCGATCTTAATCCTGAGCTAACTATGAACTTCTATTTATTCAGAATTATCCTTAGATTTGCATGGGTGAGAGTGGCCCAAGATCGCCGACTCAATAAGTCTCCCATTTCAAGGGTAAGACTAGGTGAATAGTTGGGGACATAGGGTGCAAGATAGAATTCACTCCTACCCGCTTTTA
>NC_036657.1:4753082-4765010 GCF_002806865.2 Cucurbita pepo subsp. pepo | reverse complement strand
CATTGTTTATATCATATACAAAAGTGGGCCGCATCCATAGTGTCCCCAGAATAAGGTACTCAGCCTTATCCTTATACTATAGATCATTTTGACTATATACTTGAACTTGATCCACTCTTATGTCTCTACATATAGTTCAAGTAATCATACTATAGCCAGAGTGTTCTTAGTTTATTGGATTTAGATTAATGATCGTAAAGTTCACTTTATTCAATAACAATCTTTACTGAATAAACAAAAATAATAACTTTATTGAAAATAGAATATGTTTTTGTTTACAAACTATGAGTTTTAGGACATAAAACCCAACAGTGGTAAGTTTGGACATAAAGATTATTTTTGTTACTTATCCAAATACAATGTTTTTAATATGAATGCAAATATGAAATGGATTCCTAAATTTGTGAAGACTAACTTTAGGACCCAAACAGTACCAAAAGATCAATTTTGAATATCTTTGTTTCTAGGTTTGTTTGAAAGCTTCCAAGAAAAATAAGTGGTACTTGGATAGTGGTTGCTCAAGACACATGACGGGTAATCCATCCAAGTTTGTGAATCTTTCCAAGAAGGATGGTGGCTCAGTAACCTTTGGTGATAACAAGAAGGTAAAATAATTGGTAAGGGTATTATAGGTAATGACTCTTGAACTCTCATTGAAAATGTATTGTTAGTTGATGGTTTAAAGCATGACTTCCTTAGCATTAGTCAATTATGTGATAAAAGTTTTAGAGTTGTATTTGATAAAAATAATTGCATAATTGAAAATGCTAGTGATAGGAAAGTTTTGTTTGTAGGAAATAGAGATGATAATGTGTATACTATGATTTAAATGATTGTCCTACAAATGATAAGTGTCTTTCGATTTTGCTTGATAACTCTTGGCTATGACATAGAAGACTAGAACATGCTAGTATGCACTTGAGTTCAAATATTTCAAAAAATTCATTAGTTACGGGTCTTCCTTAACTTAAATTTGAAAAAGATAAAATTTGTGAGGCTTGTCAAATGGGCAAGCAAACTAAGTCTTCTTTCAAATCTAAAAATATGATTTCTACTACTAGACCTCTTCAACTACTCCATGTGGACTTATTTGGCCCTTCTAAAATAGCTAGTTATGGAGGAAATTATTATGCTTTTGTGATAGTTGATGATTTTTCAAGATTTACTTGGGTTTTGATGATAAAACATAAGAATGATGTTTTGAAAAGATTTGCTAGTTTTGTAAAAAGAGTTCAAAATGAAAAACGGTTTTTAATTCATAAAATTAGGAGTGACCATGGAGGAGAATTTGATAGTGTTGACTTTGATTTAGTGAAGATAATGGTTTTTCTCATGACTTCTCCTCTCCAAGGACTCCTCAACAAAACGGTGTGGTTGAAAGGAAAAATCGTACTTTACAAGAATTTGCTAGATCAATGTTAAATGAGTATGATTTACCTAAATATTTTTGGGCGGAAGCCGTTAATACCACTTGTTATATTTTGAATAGAGTTTTAATTAGACCTTCATTAGATAAAACTCCTTATGAACTTTGGCATAACAAAATTCCAAATGTTGGGTATTTCAAAGTTTTTGGTTGCAAATGTTTTATTTTGAACAACAAAGAAAACTTTGGAAAATTTGATTAAAAAACGGATATTGATATTTTTCTTGGTTATTCATCTAATAGTAAAGCTTATAGAGTTTTCAATAAGAGAACTTCAGTTATTGAGAAATCTATGCATGTGGTATTTGATGAATCTTGCAATAATATTTCTAATGAGTCTATTTGTAGTGATGATTTAGAAAGAAATTTTGGAGATTTACTTGTTAATGACAAAGGCAAAGAAATTGGTTCAAGTAAAGAAGAGGTGAGCTTAAAGGAGGAAGGTTCTTCGTCAATGCCAAAAGAATGGAGGTATGCCTTATCTCATCCCAACGACTTGATTCTTGGTGATCTCGAACAAGGTGTGAAAACTCGTTATTCTATTAATTTATTTAATAATCTTGCTTTTGTTTCTCAAATTGAACCAAAAAGTCTTAAGGATGACGAAAATGATGAGTTTTAGATTTTAGCTATGCAAGAAGAACTAAATCAATTTGAGAGGAACAAAGTTTGGGAATTAATCCCTAGGCCCTCTAATACTTCTATTATTGGAACAAAATGGATTTTTAGAAATAAAATGGATAAAATGAGAATATCATCAGAAATAAAGCTAGGCTTGTAGCTAAAGGTTATTGTCAAGAGGAAGGCATAGATTATGAAGAAACTTTTGCACCCGTTGCTAGATTAGAAGCTATTAGAATGTTACTTGCTTTTGCTTCTTACAAAAAATTTGTATGGTATCAAATGGATGTGAAAAGTGCATTTTTGAATGGTTATATTATGGAGGAAGTTTATGTAGAACAACCTCCCGGATTTGAAAATGTAGAATTTCCTCATCATGTCTATAAGTTGAAAAAGGCTCTTTATGGCTTAAAACAAGCTCCAAGAGCTTGGTATGATAGACTTAGTAATTTTCTTATCGGGAATGATTTTAAAATGGGCAAACTCGACACTACACTCTTTATTAAGATTAAAGAAAACGATATGCTATTTAGTGGAAATATATGTGGATGATATCATATTTGGTTCTACTATTCCTTCCTTATGTGAAGAATTTTCTAAATGTATGTATAGTGAGTTTGAGATGAGTATGATGGGAGAACTTAGTTTCTTTCTTGGACTTCAAATCAAACAACTCAAGGATGGTATCTTCATCAATCAAGAGAAATACACTAAAGATTTGCTCAAAAGATTCAAGTTCAATAAAGGTAAGATTGCAAGAACTCCCATGAGCACATCCACTAAGCTTGACAAGGATGAAAAAGGTAAAAGTGTGGATATTAAAACTTATCGAGGTATGATTGGATCTTTACTTTACTTGACTGCTAGTAGACCCGATATTATGTTTAGTGTGTGTCTTTGTGCTAGATTTCAATCTTGTCCTAAGGAATCTCATTTATATGCGGTTAAGAGAATATTTAAATATTTGCTTGGAACTATTGATTTAGGATTGTGGTATCCTAGAAATGTTGAATTTAAATTGGTAGGATATTCTGATGCGGATTTTGCCGGAAGCTTACTTGATCGTAAAAGTACTAGTGGAACTTGTCAATTTCTTGGTAGTTCCTTAGTTTCTTGGTTTAGTAAAAAGCAAAATTCGGTTGCCTTATCTACTACCGAAGCGGAATATATTGCGGTTGCTAGTTGTTGTGCTCAAATTCTTTGGATGAAACAAACTCTTTGTGATTTTGGATTAAAGTTTGATAGTGTGCCTATATTTTGTGATAATACAAGTGCTATTAATTTAACCAAAAATCCTATTCATCATTCTAGAACTAAACATATTGACATTAGACATCATTTTACTAGAGAGCATGTGCAAAATGGACATATTATTCTTGATTTTGTAAACTCTAATAATCAACTAGCCAATATTTTCACCAAGCCACTGAATGACGAAATTTTTTGCAAAAATAGGCTTGAGCTTGGTATTATTCGTTGTGATATATCTTAAATTTTATAATCTTGTTTATAATTTTTGAATGCATGTTCTTAGGAGGAGCCATTATGTCATTCTTAAATGTATTCTTTTTCAATTGGTTCTTTTTATGATTACAAAGGGGATAAAATTAAGAACAATATGCTCTAAGTTTGTTGTTTTATAATTTATGAATCATTTACTTGTTGTGATGTTTCATAATTTCTTGAGGCATTAATATAGGGGGAGAATATTCTCTTGAGTGAAATTTATGATAATATATTAGCATGTATTGATATTATTACAATGGTGTATTAGGTTGGTTTTTATGAATTTTTCTTGAAATGGTTTGTCATCATCAAAAGGGGGAGATAGTTGGCTTTTTGGCCCTTGATCTCACTTTAATTAATTTCAATCAATTAATTGATTGATGTTTTGATGACAAACCTACTTTTAATTATTAATTATTTTCAGTATTTTGAACTGTCCACAGTATAAGGTCGGGAATAACGATTACAACGACTTTTCAATTACTCAAATCAGAGCTAAAACGAAGAAATTAGAGTCGAGACAACATACTCGACGTGATGATGTGGCAGCAAAATCAAAATGATGGACAAATCAAAATATATCAAAGTATGACATTTATAACGTTGGAAGAGTAACAAATGGTGAAGTTTTTCTTATTATTATATTTCTAAATAAAATTATTTTTACAAAATATAAATTTGAATCTAACCGTTACTCACATCGATTTTTATTATTACTATATTATATTATTATATTATTATATTTTAAAGTTTTGNATATTATTATATTATTATATTTTAAAATTTTGGGAGTTACTCACATAATTTTTATTATTATTATATTATTATATATTTATAATAAATTTTGAATTTCCATTTGAGCATTACTCACATAACTTTTTATTATTATTATATTAAAAAATTTAAATAAATGAATTTGGAAATTTTTCTTATTTATTTACTTTTAATCTCCACCTTCCATTATTCCTAACACAATCCAATGGTCAATATTAATTCCTACATTTTGCCATTTTTCTCCTCTATATAAACTCATCTTCCCCACATTTTAAAACACAAACTTACATATATTCTCCAATTCTCATTTGTTCAAAATCTCCATTGTTTGTTGCTCTCTTGAAGCCTACAAGTTTATTTCTCTTCCTCTTATTCTTGAGAGGGATTATTAATGTATTGTGAGGAAATAGTTGTGAGTGTCCCAAATTGTAAATCTACTCTTTGAGAGAGTTATGGTGTGTTATTATCAAACTCAAATACTTGTGTTGGTTTGATCCTGCGCCGTGGAAAGGATTGAGTGTGCTCTTGAACTCGTAAAAAGAGCGGTGTAGCGATTTGACTCTGATCCGTGGAAAGAGTCGAGAAAATTCTTTATTCAAATTCCCAAGAGGCGCTTGGGGAGTGGAGTAGGTCGAGTTTGACCGAACCACTATAAAACTACAATGTCATTTTCTCTAACTCATTTCTATTTAATTTCAAAATTATTATTGTGATTTATTGCATGTTCTACTTGATTATTGTTTTGACTTGAATTACTTTGTTATAGTAATTATCATCTTCTACTTATTTGTAAAAAGTTTCATCATTAGAAAAATTAATCACGTTTAAACACTTTTATCGTTAAAACCCTATTCACCCCCCCTCTAGGGTTGCCATACCGATCCAACANTGATGACATGTCCAAGGAAGTTGATGCATGTTTGTGCGAAGGCACATTTTTCTTTCTTGACGTACAACTGATTCTGTCGCAGCTTGTCAAACACGAGTTTCAAGTGCACCTTGTGTTCCTCTAGGGTTGTGTTGTATACAACTATGTCGTCGAGGTATACTATGATGAACTAATCCAAGTATTTGTAGAAAACCTGGTTCATTAACGTGCAAAATGTAGCTGGGGCGCTTGTCAAGCCAAATGGCATTACTAGGAACTCAAAGGCCCCATATCTTGTTACACACGTCGTCTTGGACTCGTCCCCTTTGGCGATACGTACTTGGTAGTACCCTCATCGTAAGTCCAACTTCGTGAAGTTGGTCGAACAAGTCGAATATTATCGGTAGTGAGTATTCGTTGCATACCGTCACCTTGTTTAAGGCTCTATAATCTATGCATAGACGCAACGTCCCATCTTTCTTTTTCTGAAATAGTACGAGGGCTCCATAAGGTGCCTTTGTCAGGCGGATGAATCCTGCCGTCAACAACTCATATAGTTGTTTTCTTAATTCGGCTAGTTTAGGGGGAGCCATCCGATATGCATTCTTCGTTGGGGGTTTTAACCCCGGGGAGGAGTTCAATTTCGTGATCAATGCCTCGACGGGGTGGTAATGTTTGTGGTAAGCTCTTGGCATTATGTCAGCATAACTGTTTAGTACCTCCTTGATTTCGCTTGGGATATTTTCTTCAGTGGTCACTTCTTCCATCAGTGGTATAGCCATAAATGTAGGTTTCTCTCGTGCGAGTTCTCTTTTAGATTGTATGGCCGAGATCATTCTAAGATTACCTGGTTGCTTGCTGCTTGATGCTTGATGCTTGCAGGTATTACTGTGGGGTTGCGGTCGGTGATCACCAAGCATTTCGCCAGTGTCATTGGGATAACTTTGTGTTCTAGGAGGAACTCCATCCCAAGTACCACGTCAAAGTCGTCCATGCGAACCACGACAAGGTCCAACTCTCCTGACCAAGCCCCTAATTTGAAGGGGACTCTTTTGGAAACTCCCACAATAGGCAAGGCCTCGGAGTTGACAGCTTTCATTTTTTCCAGGGTCCTTTTCTATGGTGAGTCCAAATCTTCGTGTTTCTTGATCGGCGATGAAGTTGTGAGTCGCTTCTGAGTCTATCAAGGTGCTCTTGCTTGGTCAAGAGTTTATTGTCGCATCCACAAACATGAGCCCTCTCTCTATTATCTCCTTCGGGCCGACCTTCCGTTGGAGGGCTGACAAGAATTTGAGCGCGCCCATTCGGGGGTTGTCTTGATCTTCCTTCTTGTCTAGCATAGTCTCCACTCTTGTGTCGTTGCTCTCTTAAATGGACACTTGGAGTGCACTGAGAGAGGCCTGATGAGAACAGTAGAACAGTTTGTGGGGGCTTTTACATAACAAGCATTGTAAAGGTGTCGTCGGGTGGTTCCTTTGAGGGTAAGGTCCTCGAGATGTCCCCGCTTGGTTGTTCTAAGGAGGTTTATCTGTCCTCCCGCTTGGTCTGTCGTTACTTCTGTTTGGCCTATTGGGGCTTCCATTTTGATGACCTGGCAGCTTATATGTTTTCCCCCCAGTGTTTGGGGCCTGTGCTATTCTTCTTTGGTAACCCGCTTCGTTCCTATAGTCTAGGAGTCTCTCGGCGCTGGCAATTGCGGTAGCTAGGTCTTGGACCTTTTTCTCGTGTACTTTTGTTTTGGCCCACGGTTGTAACCCATTTATAAAGAAGAATACCTTGTCCTTCTCTTATGTGCCCCTGATATCTAGCATCAGGGTCGAGAACTGTCTGATATAGTCCCTTATGCTTCCAGTTCGCTTTAGGGCTATTAGTTTTTTCATTGCTAGATGTTCTACGTTTTCGGGGAAGAATTGGTCCCTCAACTCTCTCTTGAGATCTTCCCACGAGTGTATGGTGCACAATCCATTCTCGATGTCTTGAACCTTCGTACGCCACCAAAGTTTGGCGTCGTCTATGAGATACATCGAGGCTACTGTCACCTTTATGTCGTGGGTACAAGCCGTTGTGGCTTTGAAGTACTGTTCGACATCAAAGATGAAGTTCTCCAACTCTTTCGCATCCCGGTTCCCTTTGAAAGGTCTAGGGTTTGGGAACTTCAGTTTGTTGGATCCTGTATTAGTTTGCCCAGCCGTGACGTTCTCCACGGCTTTCATGGTCACCTTAATTCGGGTTCTCATGACAGACATCTTTTCTTGGATGTCATCAATCGTTGTTCTGAATTCGTCAGCTAATCCATTGAACAAACTCATCATCGTATTTTGTAGCACGTCGAACTCTTCGCCACGTCCCTCCTTGTGCGCCACAGAGCTATCGGGGCTACCAGACGGTCTTGGGCTGCTCGTAGGAGCAACTCTTTCTTCGAGTGAGGTCACTCGAAACATCAGTTCTGCGATTGCAACCCATCCAAGTGGTTGCCCATTGCATCGATTTCTACGACTTTTCCATTCAATTCAGTCACCCGTTCTTCCAGGGACTTCTTTGAGGAACAAAATTTTCTCCTCTATTAAAGTAAGCCGGTCGGCTTGCGATTTGGGTGTCGACTTTGTCGTTGACATGTTTTCGGTCTTTGCTATTTCACGAAGCTTACAAAGCTCTGATACCACTTGTTACTATCGCACTTTTGATCGCAGCGGACTTGTGATTGTGCGGCACTCACTTTTCAACGACAAGTGAGCTAAGCCAATTCGTTCTTACGTCGCTTACGACCAAACGACATATGCTCGAGCCTCTGGCCTCGGTTTTAAGAGAAGGTTTTAGAAAACGAGGACAAAGAGAGATTTTCGAAAGAGAGATTTTTTAAAGAGACGTTATATAAGCAAGCAATAGAGAAATAATAACGGCTCACAGTATATAACCTTGGGTAGGGAGAAGTTGACGACTAGTTGTATCCCCCCTATAGTACATTCTGAGGCATTTCATGTCTAACAGGCCTAGTCATGATATTTGTGAAACGTCATACTTCCTAGAAATACAAAAGTAAAACACTAGAATATGAAAAGACATAAAGGATTGGGCTTGTCATGGGCATGCGGCCATGGGCAACACGCATTGGACGAGCATGACCGTGACACCCAGCACTTGGCATTTCGGAACCGTCCCAGAACGCGACGAAAAACGCGCCGATGTCGCAAATTCGGTCCCAACCATCAAATTGAAGCATTCCCCACCACAACGCCAAGAAATATTTTTTACGCATGCGTGCAAAAAATCTCGGCTCTCGATGGTGTGAATGCCGCAATTTGATGGTTGGAAATCATACTTGCGACACCAGCGCGTTTTCGCTCACATTCTGGGGCAGTTCCAAAATGTCGGTTGCCCGAAAGCTGGAATTTTTCGCGCACATGCAAAAAAAATATTTATTGGAGTTTGGGTAGGGAATGCCCCAATTCGATGCTTGAGAACCAAATTTGCGACGCGCGTTTCGGTCACGTTCTGGGGCGGTAACAAGATGCCGGTTACCCGAGAGACGGGATTTTCCCGCACATGTGAAAAATTTATTTCTTGGCGTTGTGGTGGGCAATGCCCAAATTCAATGGTTGGGAACTGAATTTGCGACACTGGCGCATTTTTTGTCGCGTTTTGGGGCAGTTCCTTAATGTCGGCTACTTGGGAGCCAGAATTTTTCGATCGCATGCCAAAAAATATTTCTTGACGTTGTGGTGGGGAATGCCTCAATTTGATGGTTGGAAACTTAATTTGCAATACCGGCGCGTTTTGGGTCGTTGAATGAAATGTGCCATCTTACTAAACCTATTAACTACCACAAAAATGCTATCATGGTGTCTTCTAGTCTTCGGTAATCCTAGAACAAAATTCATGCTAATGTCAATACATCGTTCACTAGGAACATCTAAAGGTGTGTAAAGACCATGTGGTTGTGTCTTAGACTTAGCCTCCTTACATTTAAAACATTGCTTGCATACTTTGTTCACATCTTTCCTCATTTTCAACCAATAAAAATGTTCACACAACATGCTATATGTTTTAAATTCTCCAAAATGTCCCATAAGTTCTCCCCAATGAGTCTCCTTCACAAGTAACTCTCGAATAGAACACTTGGGGATACAAAGTTTACCTTTCCTAAAAAGCATATCATCGAACACAATATGATCTTGCACATGTTTCCCTTCTAAACATTGCATATACACATCATAAAATTCAGATTTTTCAACTTTGTACAATTCAATCATGTGTTTAAAACCAAGAATTTTTGCAGTAAGGGAAGAAAATAAAGCATACCTTCTTGATAATGCATCTGCGACCACATTATCCTTCCCCTTTTTGTAATGGATTACATAAGGAAATGTCTCAATGAATTCCACCCATTTAGCATGTCTCCTATTTAGCTTTGTTTGGCTTTTGAGGCGCTTCAAAAATTCATGATCAATATGAATAACAAACTCTTTTGGCCATAAATAATGTTGCCAAACTTGCAAAGCCCTCACAAGTGCATATAACTCTTTGTCATAAGTCGGATAGTTGAGTTGTGCTCCATTAAGCTTTTCACTAAAGAACATGATTGGCCTTTTTTCCTGCATTAAAAC
Source organism: Cucurbita pepo subsp. pepo (assembly GCF_002806865.2). Classification (NCBI taxonomy): domain Eukaryota; kingdom Viridiplantae; phylum Streptophyta; class Magnoliopsida; order Cucurbitales; family Cucurbitaceae; genus Cucurbita; species Cucurbita pepo. The sequence continues at coordinate 4,755,211 of NC_036657.1, read as the reverse complement.
AGCCCCTATGCCTATCCCACTTGCATCACATTCAATTTCAAACAATTTATCAAAGTTAGGTAAAGCAAGACAATGTGCATTGGTTAATTTATCTTTCAGTTCATTGAATGCATTCTCTTGTTTTTCCTTCCATTCAAATTTCACATGCTTTTTAACAAGTTCATTCAATGGTGATGCTATACTACTGAAATCCTTAATGAAAAGATCTTACCTGGGTTGCATTTATGGGTGTTAGCAATTCTCTAATAGTCTTTACCTTTTCTTCATCAACATGCACTCCATTCTTTCCAACTAAGAACCCTAGGATGTTGACTTGGTCTAAACAAAAACGGCACTTTTTGAAGTTGGCATAAAGCTTCTCTTCTTTAAGTTTAAACAAAATTTTCTTAACGTGCAAAATATGATCATTCAAGTTTTTTGAGTAAACAAGATATCATCGAGGTATACAACTACAAATTTTCCAATATAGTCTTTCAAAACATGATTAATTAGTCTCATAAAAGTACTTGGTGCATTTGTAAGGCCAAACGGCATAACGAGCCACTCATAAAGCCCAAACTTTATTTTGAAAGTCATTTTCCACTCATCTCCCACATTCATTCGAATTTGATGATAACCACTTTTAAGATCTATTTTTGAAAACAGATTAGCACCATATAATTCATCCAACATGTCATCCAATCTAGGAATAGGATGTCGATACTTTACCATTATCTTATTGATAGCTCGACAATCAACACACATCCTCCACGTGCCATCTTTCTTGGGTACCAAAATCACAGGAACCGAACAAGGACTCATGCTTTCTCTAACATAGCCTTTATCCATGAGTTGTTCCACTTGTCTCTAAATCTCCTTAGTCTCGGTGGGATTGGTCCTATAGGTAGCCATATTTGGAAGAGTTGCCCCAGGCACGAAGTCAATTTGATGTTCAATCCCTCTTAGAGGGGGTAACCTCGTACATGCATCTTCATGTGGAAACATGTCATTGAATTCCTGCAAAAGAGACTTAAAAGCACTTGGCAAAGCATCATCAGTTTTTTGTTCTATTGCTAAACCCATTTCTTTGCACATAAGTACAAATTTTGGTTCTTGAGCTAACATATTCCTCATTTCTCCCTTTCTTCTAACCAAACATGTCATTGAATATCCTTTTTTTTCTTTCTTGATTTTCACTCATCCTTTGCCCCTCACTTTTCTCTTTTTTTTTTCACTTATCTCTCTCGTTTACCTAGTTTCTTCTCTCCACTGTTGTTCTTCATATTCTTTTCTTTTCTTCTCTAATTTCAATTGGTCCCAATGTACTTCATTTGGAGACAAGGAAAGTAAAGTAAATTTCTTCCCACACAAAGTAAAAGTATACTTGTTCATCAAACCATCAAATGTTACCTTTCGATCATATTGCCAAGGTCGGCCGAACAAGATGTCTCCCGCATGCATTGGTACGACATCACAAATGTTGGGTTTTATGTCCTAAAACTCATAGTTTGTAAACAAAAACATATTCTCAATAAAGTAATTATTGTTGTTTATTCAGTAAAGATTGTTATTGAATAAAGTTAACTTTACGATTATTAATCTAAATTCAATAAACTAAGAACACTCTGACTATAGTATGATTACTTGAACAATATGTAGAGACATAAGAGTGGATTAAGTTCAAGTATATAGTCAAAATCATCTATAGTATGGGGATAAGGCTGAGTACCTTATCCTGGGGACACTATGGATGCGGCCCACTTTTGTATATGACATAAACAATGTGATCACTCAATTGTACATGTGGAGACATGTGAGTGGGGGTGTTCTATGTAATGAGTATTGCATAAGATCGGACCATGAAGAAAATCACTCTCACTTTATAATGTCGTTTACTGTTGAGACTGATTTTCTTTTCATTCGATGACGTAGGTAACTCGATTTTAATCCTGAGCTAACCATGAACTCCTGTTTATTCAGAATTATCCTTAGATTTGCATGGGTGAGAGTGGCTCTTGTTCGCCGACTCAATAGGCCTCCCATTTCAGGGGTAAGATTGGGTGAATGGCTGGGGACGTGGGGTGCAAGATGAAATTCACTCCTACCCACTTTTAGGGATAGAAGAGAGGTAGTTCCCTTAAGCACTAACT
>NC_036657.1:4721860-4752085 GCF_002806865.2 Cucurbita pepo subsp. pepo | reverse complement strand
AACCTTGAGAAAAATCTCTCACAAACTCTCTCTTCATATATACTAAATCCCTCCCAAGTTTAGTCACTCACCGGATTCCACAATCCCATTCGAATGCCGGAGAATAGTGGAGAAGACACTAGTGGTGGTTCGAAACCGGTTCGTGAGGAAAAAGAAACTTGAGCGACAAAAGGTTAGTATTCAAACTCATTGAGTTTTAATGCTTTTGAACATGCTAGCTAATTTACTATAATTGATGTACTTAGAGTGCCTAAGATCCAAATTGCTTCCGCATGTGTTATATTAATACCATCAACAAAGAACTTCATCTTTATATCTTCCAAGAGTAAAAGAAATAAGGCTTGGGAGTTCACCTTAATTTCTTCTTTGTTTGTCAACCATCGAAGTTTGTATGGTTTTGGATGGGGATGGACAGAAAGTTGAAATCTTTTTACAAGGAAACTGCTTATCACATTTGTGCAACTTCCACTATCAATCACCAAGCTGCATGGGTTTCCTTTGATCAAACATTTGTGTGGAACAAGTTTTCCCTTTGATCTTCAAATTTCTCTTCCTTGATTTGAACATTGAGTACCCTCCTTGTGATCAAAGATATAGAATTACCTTCTCCAACATACTCATCATCCTATGCTGCGATTTCTTTCACAAGCTGTGAATCATTTTTCTCACATTCATCATCCGAATCAAGTATACCATTCCTTATCACCACAACTCTTTTATTAACACACTCTTTGCTCATGTGTCCAAACTCTTTACACTTCCAACATTGAATAGAACTAGACTTCTCATTTACCGTCTTTGAAGCTTCATTCTTTTTACCATTGGAACTCTTAGCCTCCACTCTTTTAGCCACCACAAACTTTTCTTTTGGTGACATTGATTCATCTCTATTCACAAAACTATCATTGTTCCAAGTTTTAGAATTTGAAAAGGTGTTAATTCGTGATGTGTACTTTTTGAATGCTCTTTTTCTTCCTTCAATTGGTCTTCAATTTTGATAGCATAATGATACATGTCATTCAAATATGGTGGTGGATTTCTGTCAACAAGATGAGCAATATCTTGATTCAAACCTCCAAGGAATCTAGACATGGTATCTTCTTCTTCTCTAATGTTTGCTCTTTCCATCATAGTCTCCATCTCTTGATAATATTCAGCAACACTTTTTATTCCTTGTCTCAAACCTTGCAATTTAGATTTCAAATTTCTTTCGTAATATTTCAGAACATACCTTTTTCTCATGGCTCCTTTAAGTTCTTCCCAAGTCTCTATTGGATCCTCCTCTTTTCTTATTCTCTTGGATTTGAGATGTTGGTACCAATCACCGGCATGATTGGTAAATTCGGCAATAGCAAGTTTCATCTTCTTATTTTCACTATAGGTGTTGCAATCAAACACATGCTCTATCTTTCTTTCCCTTTGCAAGTATGTCTCAGAATCTGTCATTCTACAAAAGGGTGGGATTTTGAGTTTAACTCCCCCATCTCTATCTTCATGTACTCTTTCCATCCTTCTAGGTTGCATAATATTTGCATGGTTATTTCTTCTTCTCCATCTTCCTTCAACTTGTTTTTCTTGTACAACTATTCATTCATCTTCTTGTAATGCTCGTTCTTGTCTTTGTTGTTGTGCCCTTTTATCTTATCTATCTTTCATCATCATTGAAGAATGTTGTATTAAGATCTGGTACTGGTGGTACTCCTTCTCCATTATGTGACATTTTGTTATCAGTAATATAGGGACCTCTCCACACTTATCAGTAATCAGGGACACTCGTATTTAACACTCAAATGTAGGCTTTTGGTACTAGGTCAAGAATGTAAATGATGTTTTTTTTTTTTTTTTTTTTTTTTTTTTTTTTTTTTTTTTTTTTTTTTTTTTTTTTTTNATTCAACAATCAACTCTCACAAGCTAAGATTAGTATCTCAAGGATCAAGAGCTTGAAAATTTTGAACAAACTTGAATAAATGATAAGAATTGAATACTTTTTTTTTTTTTTTTTTTTTTTTTTTTTTTTTTTTTTTTTTTTTTTTTTTTTTTTTTTNAGAAGAGATTATTTTTTGGGTTGCCTTGACTAGCTTGATTCCCCACATAAAAAATTGAGGTCGGCTTGCTTGGACATTGGTCAAAAGTATGTTCCTCTCCACAATATACACAAGATTCAATTGCTGTCTGGGTCATTACAGCAGCGGTATGAACTGGTGCTTTGGTCATTGAGCTTTGTCCCAATGCTAGATTTTGTAAAATATTAGTCACTGAAGCTAGTTGAGTGTTGATAGAAGACAAAGCATCAACTTCAAGTACTCCCCGGGTCTTCTTTCCTGGGTTGCTTCTCACATCGACCCATTGACAATTGTTAGNTCCATACAAAAACTACACTTATTAAAATTAAATTTCTTCTTTCTATGTGTAATCAAAACTAACTTAACATGCTTCACATGCTCAAGCAAATCTTCAAATAAATTATAATATCATCAATATAAACAACAACATGCTTTCTCAGATATTTTCTCAAAATATTATATATTAAGCGCATAGTGTACTAGGAGCATTAGTTAACCCAAAAGGCATAACAAGCCATTCATACAATCTAAACTTAATTTTGAGAGTTGTTTTCCATTCATCTCCTACATGCATTCTAATTTGATGATATCTAGATTTCAAAATAATCTTTATAAATAGACATAAATCATGCAATAAATCAAGCATATTGTCTAGCCTAGGAATACGATGTCGATACTTTACCGTGATTTTGTTGATGACTCTATTACCCATGCACATGCGCCAAGTTTTATCTTTCTTTGGCACCAATAAGTCTCGTATAGAACATGGACTCAAACTTTCTCGTATATATCCCTTCTCCATGAGCTCCTCCACTTGCCTTTGAATTTCTTTAGTCTCAATTGGATTAACTCTATAAGCTGGCTCATTAGGAATGACTGAACCCAGAATAAAGTCTACTTGATGTTCAATATCTCTAATGGGAGGTAGTTCTTTAGATACTTCATCTTGAAACATGTCTTCAAATTCCTATAAAAGAGATTGAAACACACTAGGCAAAGACATTGTTATCGTTAGAGACCAAATATCATTCCTTGTACATAAGTACAAAGATTGATTTTTATGAAAACCTCCTAGCCTCTCCAACTCTCTCTCTTTCTTTCCTCAACTTCATCTCTTTTTTCATTCTTCTTTTCACTATTTTTTTCTCTTTGATTTTTCTCTATTTTTTCACAATTCTTGTTTTTCTTTCAACTCTTTTTCCTCGAACTCTTTCTTTTTTTCCTCCAACTTTAATTGATCAACAAATACATAAAGGTACAAGAGTGAATTTTCTACCATCTTTTACAAAAAAATACCTATTCAAATAGCCGTCATTCATAACCCTCCTGTCAAATTGTCATGGTCGGCCTAGCAATATGTCTCCAGCATGCATTGGTAACACATCACAAAAAACTTCTTCTTTATATTTTCCCAAAGTAAAAGATATTAAAGCTTGTGAAACTACCTTCATTGTTCCACTATCATTGAGTCATTGAAGCTTGTAAGGTTTAAGATGATCTTGAGTTGGAATTGCAACCTTTTGATCAACATGGTACTTACTACATTGGTGCAACTTCCACTATCAATGACAAGACTACAAGAAGTCCCCTTGACTAAACACCGCGTGTGAAATAGGTTGTCTCTTTGATTATCAACATCATTCTCCGTAACTTGAGTTTTAAGAAGTCTTCTTGTAATAAGTGCCAAATGAATACCATCTTCCAGTTCCTCCTCATTAACAGCAGTTTTATATGCTTAGGACCTCACACACTCAACTCACTTTGTAGTTCTATTTCGTAACTCTTTTGCTAATTGACCTACTTGAACTTCCAAATTTCGCAATGACGCTTGTTGACTTTGTATCACAACATCATTTTTAGCCATATATTCCTTTATTAGGGTCTCAAGCGATGTTCCCGGTATGTGTTGAGCTTGACTAGTTCATTCCCCTTGGGTGGTGGCTTGTTGAGAACCATATGTCAATTGATTTTGTAATCCAAAACCCGGAGGATAATTTGCTTTAGGTGGTCTTTGTTGGTTGTATGAGCCTTCTCCCTTCCATGAGAAGTTTGGATGGTTTCTCCACCCCAGATTATAAGTATTTGAGAAGAGATTATTTTTTGGGTTGCCTTGACTAGCTTGATTCCCCACATAAAAAATTGAGGTCGGCTTGCTTGGACATTGGTCAAAAGTATGTTCCTCTCCACAATATACACAAGATTCAATTGCTGTCTGGGTCATTACAGCAGCGGTATGAACTGGTGCTTTGGTCATTGAGCTTTGTCCCAATGCTAGATTTTGTAAAATATTAGTCACTGAAGCTAGTTGAGTGTTGATAGAAGACAAAGCATCAACTTCAAGTACTCCCCGGGTCTTCTTTCCTGGGTTGCTTCTCACATCGACCCATTGACAATTGTTAGATGCTATTCTCTCTAAAATCTCATATGCTTCATTGTATGTCTTTGACAAAATAGCACTGTAACGACCCGGGAAAGAAAGAAAGAAAAAGAAAATATTATATATATATATATATATATATAATAAATGAAAACGAGAAAACGAAAAAAAAAAACCCAGTCACCGGAAAACCCGCGAGTTTTCCGGCGACCGCCGTGTTTCGCGGAACCCACGCGAAACGACGGCCACAGCACGCCCACCCTCAGCCCAGCATCTTCAGAACGCCTGCAAAGGGAGAAAAGAGAGAAAAATTTCGAGAGAGAGAGAGAGATTTCGGACAAACGTCGGCGAGTGTTCAGTTTCTCCGACGAGCCCTCAAACCACCCTTAAACCGACACCAAACAACCTGTTACTACCGTAAGAGAGATCCCTAACGAAAGCACAATAACTCAGGGGCATTTGGTGTTATTTCGTAAGCGTCGTCGTCGGTAACCGAGGTCGGAAAGTTAGGTTTCTTAATCGATTCTTAGATCTATGGCTTTTAGGAGCTTTTAGGCCGCAAAACTCCCAAAAAGGAAAGAAGGACGACGAACAAAGAGGAAAAGAGAAGGAAGAGGACCGAAATCGGCAACGAAAACGCCGCGGGAAGGAGAGAGAAAACTCGCCGGAAAATCGGCCAAAGTCGGGTAAGGAAGACGAGATCCACGGATCCGGGTCAACCCGAACCCAGAACCCGGGAGAGCCAGCCCGTTCCCCCCTTGGCCTCTGCCTTCGGCCCAGCCCAACTACAGCGGCCCAAACCTCAAACCGGCCCAGAAGCTACGGTTCAGTTGAACCAACCCAGACTAGACCCACGGTCCAATTGAGCCGGCCTGCAAACCAAACACTTGCGGCCCAGCCCAGTAAGCCGAGGCCCAACGTTTAGCCTTGGCCCAGTAGCCTTCCACAGCCCGCGACCCGAACCACGACCCGAACCGGACTGCGACCCGCGCTTCGACCCGACACTACCGCCCGACGTGGCTTTCTCTGCTGCTGCCACGTGTCACACAGCGGCGCGGCAGTCCTCGGCTCGGCTCGGCGCAAACGGCTCGGGCTCCCTCCGGTGACGCTCCGGCGGCTCCTCCGGCGGCTCCAGCGGCTGTTCGGCTCGGCTCACCTGTTTTCAGCCCGGTTTCCACTGTTTCGACCCTCCCGGATCTGTTTTCGGCCCCGATTAAGGTATCCGAGGCCGTTTTAGAGCCGTATTTCACATTTATTAAATTAGGTAAATTAATTGTGAAATACTAACGGAAAGTGGTGAACGGTGTGATAGGAAACAAACCCCAGCGAAGTAGGAAGCAGCTCTCACGGAACGGGAGCTTACGTTTAGCTATTTAGGGAGTACTTCGGCCGAGGCCAACCAAGTAAGTGGCCTTACTATAGGATAGGCTATATAAATTGTATGATGCTTGATGATATGTGCCAGTTTATACATATTTTGTTGAGTGACGCTTAATATGTTTGACGCACGTTGTGGCATTATGATGAGCATGATGATTGCATGATTTTTACCTTAATATGATGATGTTTTCCATATTGAGCATGCTAGATGATGATGAGTGCCATATTGCATCATGTCGTTAGATCGACGTAGGACACAACCCTAAGAGCATGAAAATGATATTAATATAAATATCCACGAGTATGCGTTACCTAGAGTAACAAAGAGATGAGACTAGAGGGTTGTGTCAGAAGAGACATTACGATGGATTTAGAGGGACCTCATGCATTTTGTATGTTCATAAGCATAGGGCTACTTCCCCTAGAGATGATGAGTGCGGACGCGCACCTTATGATGAGCGCGAATGCGCACAGGTGCGAAAGCACACAGATGAGGGTGTTCATGAGGCGCATGACACTATGGGGTTCCGCTGACCTCCGGACGTCGCTACAGATTAGCTTGACCAGAGGGTCCAGGGGGTGTGCGAGCGCCCTGGGGACTCACACTCGCACGTGTGAGTCGTGTGTAGGGAAGTACTACACATCCAATTTGTCCGAGACTGGAGGCCACCCCTAAGATGATTAGAGATAGGTCCCTATTCATGATTGCATGTGTTTGCATTAGCATGGCCCCTATAGTGGGGTCACTTACTGAGTATTTCTTCGAAATACTCAGGCCGTGTGCCATATTGTTTTTCAGGTAAAGGCAAGGCTCCCATGTACGGTTGACGGTGGCATCGTGATCAGAGACTGTGGCGCGTGCATAGGATAGTTGCATATTTAAAATTCCTAGTCTTGGTTAGGATAGGGCGTTTGCATTTCATTCATTTATATTAATTAATTTGTAATCGTTTTATTTTGTCTTTTGAACTCCAGCATGATGTTTGAAACACGTAAGTCCGGCAGTGTTTTTCAATGTTTTAACGTATTCTGAAGTTTTAAATTTTTCCGCTAGTAAAGATGAGCATGCTTAGGTTTTTATTCTGCATTAGAGATGAGCATGAGACGTTAGTGGCGACTCTAAATATGTGGAAATTTAGGGTTGTTACAAGCACCATTGGCGAAAGCATCAACTACTTGTTTAGTAGCAATATTTAATCCATTGTAGAAAGTCTCCATTTGTATACAATGAGGTAGCCCATGANATTTGAGAAGAGATTATTTTTTGGGTTGCCTTGACTAGCTTGATTCCCCACATAAAAAATTGAGGTCGGCTTGCTTGGACANGATGAGGACACTTTCTAAGCATCTTCTTAAATCTTTCTCAAGCTTCGCTTAATGTCTTATCTTCAAACTGTTGAAAAGCAACAATCTCATTTCTGAACCCTGTGTTTCTAGAGGGTGGAAAATACTTGATAAAAAATTTATCTGTTTGACTATTCCAAGAATCAATTGTTCCCAGTGCTAAGGTATTCAACCATGATTTCGCACCATCCCTCAAGGAATAAGAAAATAAGCTGAATCTAATCACGTCTTTATCCACTCCTTGAAATCGAAATGAGTCACTAACTCCCAAAAATGACTTTAGGTGTAGGTGGGGATCTTCCGACGGTAGTCCATAAAATTGCCCAATGGTTTGCAACATTTGAAACATCACGGGCTTTAGCTCAAACGTGGTTGCTTGCATTTTTGATCTAATAATGCACGAATTTAGCTCTTCCATAGCTGGGTGTGCATATGCTCGGATCATTCTTTCTCTGTCATCTGCTACATGAATGGCATTAGCAGTAATTCTCTCTTGATTAGCCATCATCGCTGGATTTTCAAACTCCCGATTCAGTTGGGCCATTTGTTGTATATTCTGTTTTGTCATTTTCTTTTTCTCCTTCAACTTTCGTCTAAAGGTTCTCTCTATTTCGGGATCAAAAATAAATTTCAAACCCGTAGGTGGGTTCATACACAAAATTCTGCAGCAGTAAAGTCAATTCTGCAGTAGTAAATATAATTCAGCAGTAGAAAATTCAACTTACTATGACTTCTTTCTGGCTCCAACTCACGAAAATCTACAAGTAAAATAACCAAATTAGGTTCTCCGGCAACGGTGCCACAAACTTGAACGCTTGTGGATGTATATAATAAAATGAGGTAAAATTCACAAGAATAAGTGCAAGTATACACTGTGCCACAAACTTGAACGCTTGTGGATGTATATAATAAAATGAAGTAAAATTCACAAGAATAAGTGCAAGTATACACTATCACAAGNCCGCAATAAAGATTTCATGCTCTAAGTAGAATAAATGGGGTATTAAATGAGAAAATGGTGAATAAGAGTGCAATATTAAATACAAAAAGACTTGATATGACTCTACTGTTNGAAACTTATCTTTTTGGTTAATTTTATAGTTGGAAATTAAGGGAGTTTTTCAGTAACATTCAAATGAGTGTAGGTGATTTTAACTACTTAAACAANTGTTAGAGAGTTATCACATATCATTTGGTATCAAAGCTTTAGGCTCAAGATCGGATATATGTTTCCTTTGAATTTCTTCTCAATTTGATTTTTTTATTTATTTTTATCTNAAAATTGAAACAGAGTGTCACTGCTGTCGAAAAACAGAAAATAATGAGAAAATCAACTATAATGAGAAAGGTTCGGTTAAGAGAGATTAAATAGATAAGTAGTTGAGTTTTGTGGTAGATTTTAGTTACTTTTAATNTTTATTTATTTTTATCTTTTAAGTTTTTAATCGACCCAGAATTCAAAATTCAATTTTTGCTCTCTTTAAATTTTTGAGAGGTGAGAATGAGAGCTTCATTTGTGTAAATGAGTGTANTACTTTTAATAGATTCCCAAGCCCATTTCCGAGGGTCATGAATGGTGATTATTTTCATCANATTGTGAAGTCCTTTGTATTTCCATAACTTATTTTTTGCAGCAAAGTTTCACAAATAGATTCGAGGACGAATCCTCTTGAAGAAGTGGAGAATNTCATCGTTGTAATTTCTATTAATAAGGTTGAAAATTATTCCTAACCCTTTTATTACCCTTCAAGTCTTCTTACTATGAAACTTTAGTATTAAGGAGGATTTCATTGTTCCCTCTCTTCTCCCGAATAAAAGAACAACTATGTATGTAAAGTAGCTAANCATTAATGACCATTAACTATGAATGTTACAACTCTTGGAATGCCTTTAATAGTTTCNACAAACTGAATTAAACAGAGGAATCCACATCTCAATCATTGATGGAATAAGAAAAGAGAATAAGGAAATAGAGAGTTATCCCGGTTTGTTGTCGTTCATCAATGGAAGTTTCTTTCCCTTGAGCTCTCATGTCCACCTCTTTGCCCTAATCAATCCTTGTTGGTCTCATTTTCCTTCTGCTGTCAACAACTGCTGGATTAGGGTTTTCTTCTTTTTCTCTGGTTTCACAGCATTTCACTACAGCAGAGATGTTGCTGTGTAATTCGATTTTTCTCCCAAAGTGTCTCTCTCCTCTTGGTTATTTATTTATTTATTTTATTTTTATTATTGAGCATAAGTTTCCCTTGTGGCTAAAAAGGAATAAGTTGTCCACATAGATGTTCCTTCATTGTGTAGTCAATGACCCACTTGGACGGCTGGATTTAAAATTTTCATGTCACCCCCAATTTATTTCTAGATTTGCTACTCCCTCATGGTTGAGCATAAATGTCTGAAATNTTCCACATATCAGTAGGTAATATGAATAAAGCAATTCTGCTAGTAGGGAGCTATTCAAGAGAATCAAGACCAGGTAATTACGCAGTAACAACAAAATAAAACAAGAAATGAACAAATAAAGAAGGGACAAACATATTTTTGGATATAATTGCACTGACAACAAATTGAATTCCAAAGAGAATGGTCGTGAAGATTTGAAAACGATCTAACTTTCCTTTTCACAGAATTCAGAAAAATTTAGAAGTTATCTTCGAGTTTAAATGATGAAAGAAAAATATAGAACACAACAATTCCATATTTATACACGGTGAAAAAAATGAAATAAACTTGCAAATGGTCTAATGATAAGGATTTATAAATATAATATTAAGAAAATACTCTAAAGATTTTTTTTTGTTTTTTTCTTTCAAAATCTAAATATGATCTTTAACGAGGAAAAAGTAGAACAGGTGGAAATGGTAGCAAGAAAAAAAAAAAAAAGAACAGATTTAAAAAAACGATAAACGCGGAAATTAAAAATAAAATCAATGCTAGACTCAACCACTAGGATGCAACCTAGGCTCTAATACCAAATTGATAAGGCAATCCTAATCTTCAGTCCAACGATCCAAGCTTTTGTTGAAGCAAGAACCCTTGAATCAATGTAATTAACATCTCCTTATACGAAATACATTCATCCACGAATTTGATTTTTACATAACATATCGTAGGTATTTCGAGATTTATTCTCCATCCCCTTAATCTCCATAGAAGAAATTGACCATTTGAACCCTCACATATTTTATGAAATTAAAAATAATAGTTTTTAACCAAGGCTAGAGGCTAATGTGCTTGAGTGGTTAAGGCGATAGATTTGAAATCAATTGAGTTCTTCGGTAGGTTCAAATTGGGACATTCCCCACTCCAATGCCAAATAATTTTTTCGCTACCGAGCGAAAAAATCGCTACATTTCAAAACTGCCCTAGTACGCAAGGGAAAACGCGCCGGTTTTGCCGGTTCGCAAAATCCCCACCCCAACGCCAAGAAATAATTTTTTCACATTGCGAAAAAACCACCCCATTTTAGAACCGCTCTAGAATGCAAGGAAAAACGTGCCGTTTAGTCCCTATATTTTTAAATTTATAATAATTTAGTCTTCAAGTTTTAATAACTAACAAATTAGTCTGTTAACTATATAGAAGCTAACATTACGTAATAATAATTGATAATTAATTTTGATGAGATTTTTTTTATGATAAATAATTAATTGATACATGTATATATAAAATGTTCTTGAATCTATTTTTTTTATTTATAATTTTTAAAACAAAAAATTATACGAAAATAAAAAATTGATTTTTTTTATTTATTTTTCCCATAGTTTGGAAAGATAAGTTTCAACTTTGGGATGTTTTCTCTTTAATAAAAATTATTATTATTATTTTATAAAATAAAAAAAAAAAGAACTTCAAACTAACCTTTTTTTTTTACAATAAAAATTATTATAATTTTAGAACGTTAGGAAAAATAAACTTATAATTAATTAATTAATTTTAAGAATAAATATGAAAACTAAAATTGGAAATTTAAAAGTAGTAATTGTAGGGTGAAAACTATAATTAAAAGAAGTAAAAGGACCAAAATTAGGAAGTTTTAAGTAGAGTGGGGCTGTTTTTGCAATTTAGAAGTTTTAAGTAGTGTGGAGTGGGGGGCTTTTTTGCAATTTGGAGGTTTTTACTTGGAAGATATTTATAGTTGGCCAAAATTTGTTGAGAACTTATTTCGCCACTGAGAGACGGAAGCGAAGAGAGCGGGACGAAGAACGAGCGCGAGAAAATTGAGAGAGTTTCAGAGAGTTTCAGAGAGTTTCAGAGTTCTTCTTCCATAATCCTTAATTCCACTCTTCACTGTCCATGATAGACCCCCTGCTTTCTTGAGATTCAGAAACTATACCGTTTCTTTCACCCTCCGCCATGGCCCAAAAGCTTCAGCAGCAGCAGCAGCAGCAGCAGCAGCAGCTCAAGGAGGTGGGATCCAAGCTCCACACTCCTCCCACCACTAAAGATGCTCTCATTAAGCTCTTGAAGGTACTCATTGCTCTAATTCTCATTCTTTTCCACCTCTCTTCTTACCCCAGTTTTGGGAAATTCACGCTTGTCTTTTTCCTCTGTTTCGATGAGGGGAGAGAGTTCTGGGAAACCAGAGCAAGGTGGAACTCGTCCTTTGAATTTTTGGTTTTGGTTTTTGTTTTTGTGGAATTTGGATGTGTTGCTTCGAGTAATTCAAGGTTTCAGTCTTCTTTTTTTCTTCTCATCTCGTATGGTTAGCTCAGCCGTTTGTTTTATTTATTTGTTCTTTTCGTTCGTCTCAAGTGAGCATTTTCGACTTCTCAGTTTCGATTTCTGTACTTTCCGGAATTGTAATGGGGGATTCTTGAGAAGTCTGTTCTGTAGTCAAAGTTCTTCACTCTCGTGTCCTCAATTGTGGGTGTTGGGTTAGATATTCCCCTTTAGTGTCTTTCTTCATTTTTCTTGAAGATGTTTTTCTTCCTTCGCCGTCCCGGTCCACAATTAGCGTAAAGTAATTTTCTCGGTCAAAGTTGTCTCGCATGGAGCTCTGGAAGTTTTGATTCAGTAGGATCTAGGTTTTTTGTGTGAATATTTGTCGGATTTTATTGGGATGTAATGCATGCATGTTGCCAGTGAGTCGTTTGTCTTCAAATTCTTATGAATTGTTCGGTTTTTGTGTACTCCTGAGTAAAACTTGCTCAACTCTTGACGCTCCATGGCAATTTAATGCTAATTCCATTGTTCAGTTTTTTATGCCCTTTATCGTTGGTATTAAGAACAATAATTTATGAGGTCCTTCCTAGGCAATCTGGGAATTGAAGAACAGAAAACTCAGTTATTAGTTACATGGTCTCTTTCTAAGGTTGATATATCATTTATGTGTCTCATGGTTTGCCGTCTTTCAATTTGCAGCAAGCTGTAGGGTACCTTTCTGAACTGGATCAATCACCGTCAGCTTTAATTTTGGAGTCGATGCAACCTTTTATTAACGCAATTATCAAGCCAGAATTGCTTCAACACCAAGATAGGGATGTCAGACTTCTAGTTGCAACATGTATTTGTGAAATAACACGAATAACAGCCCCTGAAGCTCCTTATAGCGATGATGTTTTAAAGGTAATACTGGCCAATGGGACTGGATTGTGTACTTATTAAGTCTGATTTATTAGTTAGACTATGCGGTGGTTTAACTTAAGTCCATCTTCTTGCAGGACATCTTTCACTTGATAGTGGGTACATTTAGTGGATTAAATGATACTACTGGTCCGTCATTTGGTAGGAGAGTTGTCATTTTGGAGACACTTGCTAAATACAGGTCGTGTGTTGTAATGTTGGACCTCGATTGTGAGGATCTGGTTAATGAAATGTTCAGCACATTTCTTTCCGTTGCCAGGTTTGTTTAATTGAATAGTTTTAATATTTTCAATTTAAATTGGCTTTGATGGACATCTTGTAATGACGGTGATAGTAATCATAGTAGCATCTAGAGAACATGATCCAATTGGTCCAATAATGATTGGTTAATATATTTGCTCTATGCAAGTTATGTCATAGCAGTTGCCGAGATTGGATACCTTCTCAAATTTCACCCCGTTCTTGATTATAGTCCAAGTATTGTGCATTATTATTGGTTGTTTACAATGAGTCTCAACGTCTATTTCACAATAAAAACACTATACAATAATGGGGACAATATTCTCATTGTTTTCGAGCTTTCTTGTTTTATTTTAGTGAAGCATTATTTATATTGTTGAGTCCTTGTGCTTACCTTTTCTTTCAGTATGTTGGTTTGTGTCTATCAGGGTTAAGCATCACATATACATCTATCTTTTAGCACATAAAAGTTCATCTATGGCTTGATTGGTTCAATATAGTCATCCACCTAATGTGTAAACTGTCTAATTGCTCTAGGTTTATTGATAATTCCCAAAGCACATCACATACTCTAGAAGATCCAAGTGTTTATAGAGGAGCATGAATGGGTGGTTTGTCATTAGAGGAGAAAGAGTGTGTTATCAACAATTTGTTATAAAAGATAGAAGGTAAATACCCAAGTAAGAGGACGACAGTGATACTTGATAGTTAATAGGAATCAGATATTGAGCATTTCTTTTTGAATCCTATCAAAGTGGTATAAGAGAAGTTGATCTTCTGGAATGGTAAAAATGGAATTATGCTTGGACGCAGTAGAAGAGAAGCTGTGAGCTTTATTGAGAGGTATTCTCAGAGATATTATACGAAGCGTCAATATGAGCACACTGAAAATTCCGATCCTTATTTAGAATCTACCTGCAATCATATTTCATATGATCCAACTTTTGACGATAATGATATGCAATCTGTGATGTGGACATTGAGTATTAAAAGTTCCTCCAAAGGTGTTTGATCGCATTCCTAATTTTTATTCAACTTCAAGGTTTCAACCTTCAATTGGATTGAATTTGATAAATTGTTTGTGAGTTCTCTTTATTAAGTATCCTATTGAATGTTTGTGATGTGGAAGAGGTTATAGGCACCATGGGATGTATAGATGCACTATGAATGGTTTGTGTAAGCTCTTCCCTGGCTTGTTTTGTAGGGAATTATTCAAAATCCATGGTACACACTTAAAGTGTAGCACCATGGGCAAAACGAGGTAGGAAATTGTGCAGTTGATAGAGGCTTTCCCTCAATGTAACTCCCTTTACAAGCTCTTATAGTGGGTTCAATGGGTTCCTTGCAGTTTTAGTACAGCAACGTCTATCATAGATGGCTGTAAGTTGATTTCTCCTTGATAGTTTATAGCCACGATTCTCTCCCATAATTCCTTGTGAAGTCAACACTACATCACCCGTTTTGTTGTAAACCAATAATTACTCAAGAGAAATGCAGTATAGGGGAGCTCTGGACCTAGTTAGAAGGTGAACATTGGGAAATGTGACATTATATATCCTTTACACGGTATGATGTACAATTTTATGGAATTGAGTTAACCTCAAACATCAACCATACCGTTTTTGTGGCTAAAAGACGTCATCAAATTTGTTCATTTGTTCAATGTTCTATTAAAGATAGAGGCATCAGTAGGCAGGTGGCTGTAAGCCATATCTTGTCCCAGTTAAGAAAGACCTTGGGGGCTAACAAACACTCTTCTGCTTTGGGATTTATGGGACCGATGACTTATTTCTACCATGAGGACCAAAGTTTTTTTTGAGGTCCACACAATGGATAATGCTAATATTTGTTGAGGTATTATTAATACAGTTGAAGGAACTCCCATCCATCTATTGCAACTTTAGAACATTTCACCTCTATTAACATAATTTTTGCCTTCAGGATAAGGTATGTTCACGGCCAATGGTATGCTTCCACACCCTAGAAGATCCAAGAATGACGGTATATTGGGCAAGCTTGTGAGAAAATGTCTTGTGGCGGGTAATTGTAGAAGAGTACAAGGAGTAGTGGTATTGGAAGAGTCTTATGTAGTTAAAGAGTAAGTAATAGGAGAGAATATTAATATCGTAAGGGAAAGGTTGATTTTCATTACATTAGTTACAGATTGTATGGGAGGTTGGGAGCCTTTCGAAAGCTTCTTGCTCTAGCATGTCCTTTTTCTGGGTTAAATTCAAAGAATTCTTATTTGAATTGTATCATTTTGTCTTGCTGGTCGTAGAGTTGCAAAAGATGGAAATGGATTTTGTCTGTTGGTTGTTTGGTTGGTTCCAAATGACATTTGGTGTATATTGGTGTCTGCTTATGTTTTTTCACGAGTAGATAATTAGCCTCAATCAAATGTCAATATTATTTGTAGTTATAGTTTGTTATCCTTCTTTCTTTCCCTCTTTTCCAGGTAAGATTTCTTTCTGTTCTAACTTTCAAGACATCTTCTATGTACTTAATTCTAATTGACCAATGCAGGGAGGATCATCCTGAAAGTGTTCTCTCGTCGATGCAAACTATAATGGTTGTTCTCTTGGAGGAGAGTGAGGACATTAGAGAGGAGCTCTTATTTACTTTATTATCCACTCTAGGTCGCAATAAAAGTGTAAGTAGCCTTCTTACCAGGACATGCAATTTTTCTGATATGTAGTTCCACTATTACAGAAATGATGCTTCATGATCTGAATTCCAGAATGTTTCTTCGGCTGCAAGGAAGCTTGCTATGAATGTCATACAGAGTTCTGCTGGAAAACTTGAAGCTGCTGCAAAACAGTTTCTTGTAACTTCAATGTCAGGAGAAAACAAACCACCATACAATCTGATTGATTACCATGAAGTTATTTATGACATATATCGATGTGCCCCTCAGATCCTATCAGGAATTGCTGCATATCTCATAGGAGAGTTACTGGTAAAGTCTGTTGGTGACTATTTCACTTGTCTATTTCTCTCTGTTTTTTTTTATCTCATATGTGGAATGGTATATTAATGGTTGTAGTTTTATGTCTTCATGGCTTTTTTGAATATGATTGCTTGCTTGAACATAACTGAAAATGAAGGTTTTCGAACACTTCTGGTCCTTGAGCTTTCATAGAAATAACAATTTGGTCCCTGAACTTTGTTGTGTTACAATTTAATCTCTGTACATTTAAATTTATAACGGTTTAGTTTTTGAACTTTAACATGTAACAATTTAGTCCCTATGCTTTCTTTCAAGTTTGTAACAATTGTTATAAATTTGAAATTATAAAGATTAAATTGTTACAAACTAGTGACTAAATTCCATAAAAGTTTTTTTTTAACCAAAATGAAATGCATGTTTTGTTTTGTGTTTTTAGACATCCTAGTTCCTCCAACAGTCTAAAGTTCCCTCCTTGTTTCTCCTCCTCTCACTTTGTTCTTCCTTCCCCTCCCACCGATCAGCCATGCTGTTTGATTTCTGGTTCCTATAAGGAGTTGCAAATATCCTGCTTTAGGTGCTTGAATCAATACACATCATTGAAAGTTGATTTTTAGAAGAAGTACGGATGTACTAGAGTTAGAAATATGGAAATACAATTCCACCCTTATGCAGTTGAGCTGGGTTCTTTGGTATGGATTTGTTCTACGTTCATAGATATCCTTAGACGACTCCCATATGTCAGGGAATTCTACCTTACATAACAAAAATCCTTCTGTGCATGATGGATCAAAATGTTTTCTCATTCAAGGGGCACCTTTCTTGAAATTTCAAAACTGAAGAACACTGAACTAAGGTTGCATTGTGCTTCCTGTTTGTCAAAACTAGTTGGGCGGGGGTGGTTCTTGGCATGTTGGTGGGTTTGCTTGCAAGGTAAAGAGATGCTAACGTTAGCAATTCTTGAATATCAATTCTTCTAAATCCTGTAGGTTTGTTTTAGAGAATGATTCTAGGTTTAGGGTTTAAAAGAATCATGTTTCAGATGGAGATGAAGTTTTTATTCTCCTAGTTTATTAAATAAATTCGATTTGTTCAAGGTTGCATTAATATGCATGAGTATTGAAGCATAAAGTTTAATTTTTCAAGGTGTTTTCTTTTCCAAGGATACTTTTGGTTGTCTTCATTCGTTCAAGAGCTGCTGTCTTTGCACTGATTCCACGGAAGTTTAATGGTCATTCATTCACCTACGTGTCATGAAAGTTCTTGTTCATGGTTGTTCTCTTTATGGTTGTTTTTCACTCTCTTTGTGAGTTTGTATCCCCTAAACTTTTAATCATTTACATCATATCAATAAAAAAATTATTTATCATTAAAAAACAGAACTGAGATTAAATATGTACTCTAGAATGTTGGTCACTTTCTATTTCTTCTCCATGCCGAAATTTTTTGCAGACTGATCAGCTGGATACTCGTCTAAAGGCTGTTAGATTGGTCGGAGATCTGTTTTCTCTTCCTGGCTCTTCTATATCTGAAGTTTTTCGGCCAATTTTCTCCGAGTTTCTAAAAAGATTGACAGATAGGGTTGTTGAGGTTCGTATGTCTGTCCTAGTGCACGTGAAGAGCTGTCTACTATCGAATCCTCTTAGGGATGAAGCATCTGAAATCATTTGTAAGTCTTACACATTTTCTTCCTTTCTGTTCATTTTTTTTTTTTTTTTGGNCGATAAAAGCTTTATATTCATGTAGAATTTTAATTCGTTGTAAACCTAGATGAAAAGTTTCTTACCCAACAAAAGGACAAAGGTCATAAGGGAGCTTTTTGTTGGTCATGATGAATACAAAAGATGGATGACTATAAAACTTGTTAGTGTTTGAAGACCTTAGGAAGATATAAACATTCCACTATTTTGCCAATATAAATGTCAGCTCATTTGATATCAAACATGTACTCTTGACCAAGAGGACAGAGCTTTGAATCCCCTACTCAGCATATTGTGGAACTAATAAAAAAGATTCTACTATTTTGCAACTTTAACATTGGTGAGTTTTGATATAATGAACTTTATTTTAACCCATTAGCTTAAGTTTTTGGAGATGGGTGATTTAACATGGTATTGAAGTAGGAGGTCCTATCTTCAAACTCCCATCAGTAGCTGCTTTGGGAGGGGATTCTTCTTGCCCTTGCCTTTAGGGTGTCTCCTTTTTCGATAGAAATATGTCGTTAGGTTTCTTATAAAAAACAAAAACCTGTAATATCATTCCTTTCCAATTCATATTGATTCTCACTTATCAAGCCTTCTACAAGTTTTCAAGCCCACGAATGAGGGGAGTGTTAAAGTATTGATATACTTAAATTTACTGTAACCCATACGCTTATGCTTGTGTGTCGATGAGTGGTGTATCAGTTGGTAATGTTGGCTGATTTCGTTTTTGATTTGGCCTTTGTAGCTGCTCTTTCTGACAGGCTATTGGACTTTGATGAAAATGTCCGAAAACAAGTTGTTGCTGTAATTTGCGATATGACATGCCTTTCCTTAAATGCAATTCCACTCGATACTATAAAGCTTGTTGCTGAACGGCTTCGAGATAAATCTGTAAGCATCCATCTTCTATGATCATTATTGCTGTTAAAACTTCTGTTGTGACTATCATGATTATTCAAGACGAATTCAATTCTTTCTTCCTATTCTCTAAACATGCAGCTACTCGTTAAAAGATATACAATGGAGAGGCTAGCTGAGATATACAAGATCTATTCTGTGAAATCTTCCGCTGAATCAACCAATCCGGACAATTTCACCTGGATTCCTGGGAGGATTTTGAGATGCTACTATGACAAGGATTTCAGGTCAGTGAAGTTTATTTGTCTTACAACTTAAGATGCAAGTAGCTTGTAATATGTCTTCATTTTCCAGGAATGTGTGGTAGTTTATTCTAGCACTATTGTTCATTTTCCAATTTGTTAAAATTGGGATGCCCTTCATATTCCCAATTTAGTTTGTTAATGTTTTTATTTATTCATTCATTTATTTGCTTCCTTTGGGAGTTTGTATTAAAAAAATATAGATATTATTTTTGAACCCTACGCTGAATTACTTTCTTTGGGAATCTCAGGATGACATGTTTTTTTAAGTGTCAATAGCCACAAAGAGTGGCGCAAGTCTTGTGATGCTAAGGAAACCAAAAATGTATGAAGTACAGGATTGAAATAAATTGAGAAACAGAAGTTTCAAGCTGTGATAAAAAAAGCTTTGCTTTCATAATTGTGAATGGAGCGGGATCAAAGATCCTTACATAATTTCATGGAACCATTTTCCACCCAAAAACTTCCAGTATCAAGTCCAGAAGTTATAAACGAAGGAGCAGGTCATAGAAAGATGAATTTGGTATTCTGTATTCCTTTTACACAAGAATGAGAAGAAACTCTGTTTTGGAGGTCCCCTGTACTGGTAACCCCCATGGGTAAGCCCTCAAGGGGAAAAAACGATCTCTTTGGGATATATGTCACCTCAACTTCCCCCATGGTTAAGCCCTCAAGGGGAGAAAATGATCTCTTTGGGATATATGCCACCTCAACTGCTGTTAAATAAAGGATCCTACTTGAAATCATGGCTGTTAATTAGGGCACAATTTAAAGATTAAATCTTGTAGGTTTCTCTGAAAATACAGACCCAATTAAGGATGTATTCCAAACTTTGAGAGGGTTTTATTTGTTCTGTTGGCAACTTGTAAATTTTGGGCTGAAGGTGATGCTAGAGGCTGACTTATTCCAATGATGAGTCCGGAAGGTTGTTTTCTTACAATTGCCATTTTTCTTTTTAACCCTCTCACAAATGCTTCTGCTCAGCTTAGAGATGTAATGCCAAGGAGTTTTGGGTGAAATTTTATCAGAAGGAAACGTCCAAATATGATCAGGGGATGAAGAATAGTACTTTGCATGAAGAATAGTACTTTGCTTGATTTTTCTTTTTCTTTCTTTGTTTTCCCTCACTTTTGTGAGTTTGAGTCCCTTGAACATTTCCTTTTCATTCATCAATAAGACGTTTCTTAAGAAGTTTATTGTAAACAAAAAGAGCTTTTTTCCTCCGATTTATGTTGCTGCTACCTAGATCCCCCCAGGAGACAAGTTGTTCCAAGTAATAGCTAAAAGAGAAGTAGATTCAATGAAAGTTGATATCGCAATTCTTATCCATGAAGATTTGGGCATTACGCTCCAACTAAAGATTCCAAGAGAAGGCATGAACATGACAAAGCCAAATGATCTTTTTATCCTTTTTAAAAGCATCACCTTAGCAAGAGAGAGATAAATGATAGAGTATCATTCGGTCTTGGGAATTCCCATCTAAAGGCTCCTTGCAAAAAATTCTAGAACTTGCTTACAAAGTTGAATCTGTGTTTCTTCATTGGAATAGCACATTGGAGAGCAACTTGGGGATAAATACGGCCAAGAGACCTGTTTTGGAGCTTGCAAAAGGTATGCATGAGTGCCTGAGGTCTCATATGAAGAGTTTTACCCTCTTGGGGAAACGACCAGAGCCAGACCAAACATGCTGATATAATGCTGAGTTAGTACTTGATCCATTGAAGGAAAGAGATTGATTGATTTATTTTTTCTTCGTTGCATGCTTCAAGCTCTTGCTGTAAAGTTCGTTTTATAGTGGTTTGAAGGAACTGCTAGCTGCTTTATTGTAGATAGTATTCTATTGTAACTTTTAGCCATTGGTGCTGTAAGCATTGCATTTCTATCATTCTTCTATGCATTGGATTGCCATTCTTTTCTTGATTTTGTGTTGCGTGAGTGAATGGATGAGCTTGATCTCGGGTTATTGATTTTTAGATTTTGATTTGCAGATCTGATGTGATTGAATCCATTCTTTGTGAGTCACTTTTCCCATTTGAGTTTCCAGTGAAGGATAGAGTTAAGCATTTGCTCAGAGTTTTCTCCACATTTGACAAAGTTGAACTCAAGGCTCTCGAGAAGATTCTGGAGCAAAAACAAAGGTATGCATTTATTAGACCAAGAACCTTGAGGCTGTGTCTGTTTCACAGGGCTTGAGATTGGTTTTGGGAAGGATATAACAATCTTTGTTTTGTAGATATTTACTTTTAAAATCTAGATAGTTGTTATCCAAGGATAAAAATGAAATTTTATAATCCTTCTTGGAGATGAAACTTTTTTCCTTGGGAAATGAGTAGGAGAGTGGAGAAAGAAATTACTCATTATTATTTTCTAGTTAATGTGTGAATTAATTTTAATTCTTTAATTTATTATTCATCTAATACAAATATTTTTTTAATTAAATTTAATAATTTAAATTACTTTTTCCATAAGTAAAACCAGATATTAATTATCTTGCACATTCAAACTCAAATGTTTTTTATCCTACACATTTATATCCTAGGTTTTTAACTCCAATATATTTAATATCCATACCCATCATATAATATCAGTGATCCAAATATCCATACCCAAATATAGTATTAGCGAACCAAATGGGCCGCAAGTGAATTTTTACAAACCTCCCAATCCTACAATAAGTAAATAACTGATGCACACTACTTTCATTGTGGGTCCACTTGAATTTTCCAGGTTGCAGCTAGAGATGCAGAGGTACCTGTCTCTTAGGCAGATGAACCAGGTTTGTGAATATTCCATGTATGGAAGTTTATTTACTAATAATAGGCAGAGTTGGAGATTTTGATTGGTTTAAGATGCAGGATGGTGATGCTCCTGAGACCCAGAAGAAAATACTGTTCGGCTTTCGAGTTATGGCTCGGTCATTTGCTGATCCTGCAAAATCTGAGGAAAATTTTCAGATTCTTGATCAATTGAAAGATGCCAATGTCTGGAGGATTTTGAGCAATCTCATTGATCCAAATACGAACTTCCATCAAGCTTGCAACTTGCGGGTGAGAAGTGAATTACCATATAGGCATTTAAACAAATCTTCCTTGCTGAGCATGGGAGGTACTTGGTCTGTGTGAATTGAACGTACATTAGGTCTCCTTTTTATTTATTATTTAGTTTTATGAAGATCAACTGCTTTTTGACCAAGATTAAAGCCAAAACAATCTGGTTTTCTGAAAGGAGTTTTAGGAGTGAATTAGTTTTATGTCTCTCGAGCTTCAATTGCAAAAGAGTGCAGAAATTTCCCTCTATTTATGATATTGCATGCTCAGGCCCGAGTAAGCTGAGTTTTTCTTCCATTCTGCAATTTATTTCATATGCTTCCTCCCTACCCCTCCCCTCCCTATTTATTGGTTTTAAGTAAGCAAAAAATTTGAATAGAAGTGCGTGGAGAAAGCCTACAACAAATCAAAAATTATAAATAGATTACATAAGGCACTCCAAGTGGAAGAGACACACAATTCCCAACTAGTTTCCACCCCTTTTATTGCCAGTGTTACTCTCTTCTACAAATACATCCAAGAAGATCGTATTTGTGGGTTTGGGGTTTAGTTGCTTATTTTGGAACTGAAAATTCCATCTTCCTTTTTAGACATTTTGAGGGGTCTGCTTTTGCTTTAGATTTTCAAGAAATATTTGTAATGAAACTTTTTTTTTTTTTTTTTTTTTTTTTTTTTTTTTTNTTTATGCTTTCAGGATGAGTTGCTCAAAATTCTGGGTGAGAAACACCGCTTGTATGATTTTCTAAACTCATTATCTGTGAAGTGTTCCTATTTACTTTTCAACAAGGAACATACAAAGGAAATCCTTCAGGAAGTGGAGATTCAAAAATCTTCTGGCAGCATGCAAGACATAAAATCTTCTATGACTATGTTAGTGGTAAAAACCTATCATGGCTTAATCTTTCAATTTGCATCTGAAGTATGATCTCGGTGATATTTCTGTCTACTCTCTTGTATTATGGCCTTGCAGTTGACCTTTCTGACAATTTTGCACATTGTGGTTTTCTGTTTAACGTATCAGCACAATAATCTGTGCTTATATTTACTTTTGGGTGACTTTTGTTTATAAGTAATGAATGTTTCAAGAATTTTTGTACAACTAAAACATAATGTTATGAACTTATACTTTCAAATTAAATGATTGTGCTTAGTTATCTGCAAGAACAAGTATTTGTACTTTCAATGTGTCCATGGTTATGCTTAAGCTTACCTAGTTGCCTAAACTGGGCTTATTCAAACTGATGTCACGAGCTTTGATGTTGAGCTTGATTTCTTTCAAATTATTTTAATTGATTGTAAGATTTAGAAGGTTATTGGAAATATTAGTTATTTCAGTTGAACTCTTTCTTTTTTGGTATAGGGTTGTGGTGGTATCACTTAGTATGTTCTCATGTTCCTCTCTATGGCATTAGCACTTGAAACAATATAATATGGAGGCTAAACACTTTCAATGGATCTTTATATCTTATAAGAAAGAAGATGGAGGGGATGCGGGGTTTGATCTATAAGCTGTGTTTTAAAGTTTATGCTTCCACATGGTGTTCCCTCTATATATAATTTTGTTATTACAACTTCTCTCTATCTTTGCTGATTGGGAGTCTTTTTTTGTTACCTCCTTGGCTTGGTGGTGCTATCTCCCTCCCTTTGTACTCTCTTGGTAATCTTATCACTAAAAAACAAAAGATTGGTTTTTTTTGCCATAGAGAGAACTGTTGGAAGTAATGGACAGAGAAAGAACATGCCTTCTAGTATTCTTTTTAACTTCTATTAATTTTTTTGTTTAGTTCCTTGTATAAAAAGGGCCATTTCACAGTCAATTTCCTTGTCACAGTTCAATGTCCGTTGGGTATTTATAAGGGATACTTAATTGTCTACTTTGTGGATGTATATTTAGAAGATTGACTGAAAATAGAGGCCTCTGAAAATGTGCCATCCTTTGGTTGAATGAAACTAACTTGCTTTTTAAGACAAATTAGATAATTGAGAAGGGATTTGAGATAAAATTGATTTCTTGAGGTTTTTAGCCCTTAAAAAGATTATTAGATTTTAGTATTACTTTTATTTATTTTTTTACTTATTATTATTATGGTGATCCGTGGTCAAATCTTGTATAATCTTTCATTATTTTGTTCTTTTTTCCCCTCTAAGATGTCTCAAAGGGATGTCCATCCTGTTGGTCCCTTCTATATAACTCCATGATATGTTATTTGTTTTTCTCTCGTAATAAAGTCATGATTAAAATTCTCCCGGACATTTTTTTTTTCAGATTCTTGCACGCTTCAGTCCTGTGTTATTCAGTGGGTTTGAGGAGGAGCTAATCAATTTTCTTAAAGATGACAACGAGATAATTAAAGAAGGAATCCTCCACATTTTAGCCAAAGCTGGTGGTACAATCCGCGAACAACTGGCTGTTTCATCAAGGTATAGCTGAAGAACTTTCTCTGTTTGAACTTGGTTATTGAATATTGTATTACCCATCTTCTTGTTATTTATCTCCAGCTCCATAGACCTTATATTAGAGCGGCTCTGCTTAGAAGGCACTAGAAGACAGGCGAAGTATGCTGTACATGCTTTGGCTGCTATAACAAAAGACGATGGGCTAAAATCACTTTCTGTTCTGTACAAGGTTTGTTTCAGCATTTTCATGTACCAACTAATAATCATTTTTAGAAGGAATGTTCTCATGACTTCATGATGGTCCTTCCATAATTCACAACTTCTTAAAAATTGTAGAGGCTTGTGGATATGCTTGAGGAGAAGACCCATTTGCCTGCTGTACTTCAGTCTCTCGGATGTATAGCTCAGACTGCAATGCCTGTTTTTGAAACTAGAGAGAAGGAAATTGAAGAGTTTATTATAAACAAGATTCTCAGATGTGATTCGGTAAGTTTCCATCATTGGGTTTATGTTGTTTCTTGAGTATGATTTGATGCTAATTACATTTATGATTACTAATGTTTCTATTTCAGAAAGTGGGAGATAATGCGAAAACCTCATGGGAGAAAAGAAGTGAGGCTTGCTTGTTAAAGGTGGATCACTTTGGATTGTTTCTTTCTCCCTCACTCTCTCTCTCTCTCTCTCTCTCTCTCACACACACACACACACACACTAGCAAACATTTGTGATTGAAAATAATTAACAATTTCCATCAAACATTTCACAACATAAACTTTCGATATTTGATTTTTTTTTTTTTTTTCTCTCACTACGCCACTCACTTTTCCTGAGAAACAGATATTTTCCATTAAGACCTTGGTCAAGAGCTATTTACCTGTCAAGGATGCTCACCTCCGTCTTGGAATCAATACTCTTCTAGAGATCCTTGGTAACATTCTTGCCCATGGAGAAATATCAAAAGATATCAAATCAAGGTAGTCACATCAATATCAGAATAATTTTTATTCACATTGCAGTCCAGGAGTATCGTGTATAACAAGCGCTTATTGATTGAGGCTTTTTTCCTGTTTTACAGTTCAGTTGACAAAGCCCATTTAAGACTTGCATCTGCAAAGGCAATTCTTCGATTATCTAAGCAATGGGATGATAAGATACCAATTAGTACCTTTCACTTAACCTTAAAAACACCTGAGGCAAGTCCACAATAAGTTTGTGTTCTCGAACTGTACATATTTTATCTTTTAACTTCTTGATGTATTTCTGATCTCATATAAGTAGTATTGAAACTTATTCTTGGCATTGTCATACTAAGGAAGTGATTTATTTGTGAATGTAAGATTAATTGGTGCTTTTGCATGTTTTGTTGTCTTGTAGATCACTTTTCCTCAAGCTAGGAAAGTATTCTTGAGCAAAGTTCATCAATACATAAAGGACAGAATGTTGGATGCAAAATATGCATGTGCATTTTTATTTAACATAAATGGTTCCAATCCATTTGAGTTCGATGAGGTATTTACTCTAGATTTGATTGGAACTGGTTTTTCATTCATCAGAGAAATGCACATCTCATCGCTTCCAATGGCTGGCATTTCAATTATTGTTAATTTCATGTACTATTTGAATTAACAGGAGAAACAAAATCTGGCTGATATTATTCAAATGCATCACCAAGCTAAAGCACGACAACTGTCAGTGCAATCCGAAACCAATTCAACACCAGCCTATCCGGAATATCTAGTGCCATACGTGGTCCATGCTCTTGCTCATCATTCATGCCCAGATGTTGATGAATGCAAGGATGTCGAAGCATATGAACTAGTATATAGGCAAGTTTATCTCACAATATTCACCTATATTTATTCTGGGGGTATATATATATATATATATATATATATATATATATTAGAAAAGAAAATGTAGAAACATCCGTTAAAAATAGGGAGTAAAAGGTATCCTCTCAAGCCAGACAGGAGGCGACAATTAACTCTTAGAAAGGCTGCACCATCTAGTGACCAAAAGGATAATTTGGTCCAGCATCTCTTGAGAAGAGAGTCTTATATCGGAAGAGTCTATAATTCATTTCAAGTCAAATGACCCATATAAAACAGCAACAACTATCTCATTGCAGAATCTTATGCCAAATAATACCTCAAACCAGAAAATCCTCCAAGAGGTTCTAGAATGTAGATTCAAAGCTTAGCAAAGACAATGTAACTTTTGCAGAGAAGGGGCTAGGGGTACGCTTATATATATGGCAATAGCCTTTTATAAGTAAAGGTGTAGCCATCTGTTTTCTCAAAAAAAAAAAAAAAAAAAAAAAAAAAAAAAAAAAAAAAAAAAAAAAAAAAAANAGAAGAAAAGAAAAATCTAGGTGTCTCACTGGATGTATGTTCATTTAGGTTATCAAGGGCCTCTTGTTAGTTTATTAGTTTCTTAAATCATATTCACCAATCAGTAACATTTTAAAAAACCATCTTTTCTTGGACTCATTTTGTATATTTCAGGCGATTGCACCTAATTCTTTCTCTACTAGTTCATAAAGACGAAGATGTCAAGTCTGAGGCTAATAATACCAGGGAGAAGGAAAATATTTCTACCATATTCTCCATCTTTCATAGTATTAAAAATAGTGAAGATATAGTTGATGCAACAAAGTCGAAGGTTAGGATACAAAATATCTTGTTGGCTTCTATTCTCCCATTCTATTCTGTTTTTTTCTTTCAATATTCTTAATCGGAGAAGACTCTAATGACCACATTTGATAATTTTAATCATTGGGGTTTTCAGATTTCATTTGCAATTTGTGATCTTGGATTGTCAATCATCAAAAGATTGGCCCGGAAAGAGGATGATTTTCGAGGATTGACTGCATCAATTTCTCTGCCTTCCATGTTGTACAAAACGAAGGAAAAGAAAGGAGGAGAAGATTCTGTTGTATGTTCAAAGCTTCTGCCTGAAATATGTACTCTTGTGACTCAATTTAATGTGTATTTTACTAATAAGTTGGCAAAGAGTTTTTTGATATATGAACAAAACTAGGAAAGTCTAGTTTCTCTTGAAAGTTATGTTGTAGTAGCTAAGAAAGGAAACTTTTTAGTCATTCCCATTATATAGGGGTCTTGCTGAAGTGTGACATATAGGCATGGGGTTATGGGTTTCACAATCCCTTCTTGTGGAATCACCTGGAGTCGCTCTTGCCCAAATTTGATGATGTATTTATTATATTAAAATTAATCTTTTTTTTAAATTGATAAAAGTATTATAATCTATTTTTAAAATTGAAAATGGATAGTAATAAATTATTGAAATTAGTTTTGGAGCTAGTTCATATTAGTGAGTTGGAAAGTTGTGCCGAGGGATTTCAGAGGGTGGGCTTGGGGTGGGGGATTTGGCAAATAAGTGTTTCTCTTGGACTAGTGGTGCTTGTAAAGATCCCACTCCCTAGGAAAAGGTCAAATCCTTTGGCATGCAGCCTTTCTTCCCTCCAATTTATAAAATATTTTGGTTAAAAGAGTTTAGAGAGTTTAAAGATACTGAGAGAAATCAGTTCAGATTGATATGCATTTCATGGATCTCCTGGGGTTGTTGTTAAAGAGTTTCATAGGTCTTTTGAGAAGCAAATATAGAGCGCTAATTCGTCCAGTGTCCTCTGCTCCCAAGAGTTTGGGATCAGATTTTATTTAAAGATTTTTGGCCTATCTTTGTGTCTGCCGGACTCATTTTTGGAGTGGTTTTGCACCCTTGGAGGAAAGCAAGGATTTTGTGGAAATTTGGAAGGAAAGAAATTGGTTTCAAAGACAAGTCCTGTACTTTTGAGTTCTTTTATATGATACTGTACAAATTACTTCATTCTTATGGTGTCTTGGACACAAGAAATTCTTTTTCAATTTTAGTCCCTCTAATTCTCCAGGATTCGGACGTTGTGGTGCTTCACTAGTTTTTCTTTGGGGGTACCTCACCCTTCTGCCACTTGGCTGGTTTTCTCCATTTTGATGGCTTAATATGTCTCTGTTTCTTATAAAAAAAGATCTTAACAGTTGGAGCAATCTCTTGTAGTTGACTTTTGTTTTGTTTGTTTTTTCTGTTGTTTGAGCTGTTCTTTTTTATAGGCACCTCCTTTTAACTTTCATTTACCAATTTATAGGCACCTCATTTTATACTTTCATTTATCAAGCTGGTTTTTTTTCTCATTATTTGTTTATGAGTTCATTACTAATTATTTTATAGATAGTATTTATATACATACTGAACTATGACTTACCGTTGGAAAAAGAATGTTAGAAGATGTTTCTTTAACATTTTCCTTTAGATTGCAATAATATTGAGAGTTAATTGTAGTTTAGTCATGGGTTATGTTGATGGACTGATATTAATGATACTATGAATCCGAATCATGGCGGAGACTTTATACATGGTCCTTGCATGGTGGTTTGGTGATTGTTTTCTGATGTGATCATGTTTTTGACAGGCTGATCAAACTGAAAGTGAAGCAAAAACATGGTTGGTTGATGAAAGTGTTTTGGCTCACTTTGGGTCACTCAAGTTAGAATCAACTGAGGTTTTATGTTTTATCACTATGCGTGTTTTATGTATGACTGCGTCATACTTTAACTTCCTAAGTCTTAACACGATTTTTTAATCATCAGATTTGTACAGAAGCTGCTGCAGATGAGGTTCAGAATAAAGATGAAAAAGATGGAAATAACGTGCCTCTCGGAAAAATGATTAAAGTTATGAAGTCATCGGGATCAAGGGGAAAAAAGTCTAAAAATGTCAAGAAGAAACTGGTTGAGAAGAAGAATGCAGAAAACAATGTTGATATCTTGACAATGGTGAGGGAAATAAATCTGAGTACTACGAGCAAACTTGAATCAACCAATGGTCGTGAAGATTTTCATGTTAAGAGAACGAATGTGGATGCAATGCCCGCAAGGAGCAAAAAAAGAAAAAGTAGTGATGCAACATCTATTCCAGTCTCAAAACATCAAAAATCATCATCTGGCCATAGTCGTTCTAGATCCAGAAGTACTTCAAAGGCACATTCACCTGGTTCAGGAAATACCTCACTGAGTGAAGTTGACATGGGGAAAAACCATGATTCAGATGACGATGTATCCAAAGCGAAGATGATTGGAGGAAGCAGAGCGTCAGATTTGTTGGTCTCATGTTTGAAAAAGCCTACAGTTTCTTCCAAGTCTAAAGCCAAAGGTTCGGGCAAGGGTAATTATGATGAGGAAAATGACCTTGAAAATTCCATCGACCTTGTTGATAAGGTGGCATCTTAACTATGCCTTGATCATTCCTTCCCGCTTATCTTTGTACTTATATTGCATTTATTTAATTCCTCTCTTTCTAGTGTTTTTTTAACATCGTGAGTATTGGCAGTCAGGTCAACTTACACCCATCATTCTTCCTTTTTAACATGCAGCATTCTAGTGCTCCGGAAAAGGTTGATAAGAACAAGAGTAACTTGAAATCCTCAAGTGGGGCTGTCAAGAAGAGGAAACGAAGAAGCATTGCAGGATT
Source organism: Cucurbita pepo subsp. pepo (assembly GCF_002806865.2). Lineage (NCBI taxonomy): Eukaryota > Viridiplantae > Streptophyta > Magnoliopsida > Cucurbitales > Cucurbitaceae > Cucurbita > Cucurbita pepo. Next base: position 4,722,321 of record NC_036657.1, on the reverse strand, counting down.
AGCAAGGGTATGCTGTTTTCTAATAGTGATATGCATGTTAATCTAACTATTTGTCCAGTTGACGTGCTCAATTATGTAGCATGTAGAACTAATCTTAAGGAATTTGGTTGACAGAAAAAATGCACCTTCGACATATTCTAGCATTAACATCTGAATCTTAATTATGTGTGCTAACAATTAGTCTTCTATGTACCAAAATGTTCTAATCTCAAGCATGAAGAACTCTGTTCATCACGGACTTATGTAGGCCACCAATTTTTCTAAATCGGAAACAAACTTTTATTAATAAATGATAAGAATATAAAAGTTCAAGGATACTAACTCCCATAAGGAGTGAAAGAGAAAGGAAAACAAATATACTACCAACCAAACAAAGCAAAACAAGAACCAACCAAACCTAAGGCTCCAACCACTGGTTCCTGAACAAACCCAGCAAAAAGAAACTAAAAAAAAAAAAAAAA
>NC_036657.1:4675576-4721758 GCF_002806865.2 Cucurbita pepo subsp. pepo | reverse complement strand
AAAAAAAAAAAAAAAAAAAAGAACCAAGAAAAAATCCCAACCTGCAAAGCTTTCCAACGTTCAGCCTAAAACCCGATCCAAATGAAAAGCCTGCCTCCGAACACCACCAATGCAAAAGTAGAGCAACATGAGAATCCACAAAGAACGTGCTCCAATGGAAGTTTTAGATTTATTTCTCTTCTTTTCTTTTTTGGAATAAAAAGAAGGAACCATTCATCAACAACAGCTGAAATGCTCTCTTACATAATTGTAGTATTCTTTTGTAATCTCACTGGACGGATTGCTGAAAAAAAAGAATCTAACGAATGAATTTATCATTTGTGGAGTGAATTATGCCATGAAAAAGAGGGGGATTAGTCTTTGAGAAAGGAAGGTTCCCAATTAAAGAAATTTCAATACGCTTTTCATTTTATTCCTATCAAGTTGTAAGACAATGAAAAATGTTTCTGTTTCCAGCACTTGCTTGTTTATCGAAAATATTAATATTCCACTCTTAAGATTATGTTCTGGTATTAATCCTTCTGAAATTTATTGGCTTGACCAAGTCTATATATTCTTTTTAGTGATTTTAGATATTATTATTACTATTATTATTATAATAATAAGTATCATTTTCTTGCTTAAATCATATGGTGTCCAACCTGATTCAGTTCATAAATGTAGTGCATGTTCAAGTATGGTGAAAATGATATTGAAGACTTAATTGGATACAGAATTAAAGTTTGGTGGCCCATGGATAAACAGTGAGTACCTTATTTATCTCATATCTATAGTTTTTTTCCCTGTTATCATGTTTTCTCATGAGGCAAAGCCATGTTTGAAAGTTTTCCTTCTTTATCGTTGCCTAGTTTATAATTATACTTCATTCTTGAATGTAGATGAAACATCAGTGTTCGTACATTTCTGAATTACGAGTGTCCTTCATTCTTAAATGTGGACTCGCTTCTTTGATGAGTTTGGTTTTTCTTTAGCTAGACAGTGCGTTTGCACAGTGATAATCAAGGACTTCCTTCTTCATCCCCCCTTTAGGGAGAAAAGAAAGATTTTATGAAAACGAGACTGTGTGCTATTTTGCGGGGGCTATGAGGTGAGAGGAATAAGTGTGTTCCTAGTTACTGAAAAGTTCTAAAATCTCGAACACTCAATCGAGTGTGTGCTATTCTGCTGTTTTTATTCAATTGTTCTTGTTTGCTTTGAAGAATTATTATAATTGCAGAGTCGCATACGCTACTTTGTATATGACGTACTGGTTTATTGCTTTTATTTTATAAAGTTATATTATTATCACCACGTTTCTGATGTATATCATTATTTAATAATTTTCAGATTCTATAAAGGCACAGTGAAATCTTATGACCCAATAAAAAGGAAACATGTGGTAAGCTGTTCCATCTTACCCTCGTATCCCCTGATTTCTTTTGATTCTTCGTGCTTGACAAGGCAAATTATTTGTGCTCAATAACTTGCAAAGTTCCTGACAACTTTTATTCCATGAATTTAATATACAAGATACTATATGATGATGGAGATGTTGAAGTGCTCAAACTTGAGAAGGAACGGTGGGAGATCGACAGAGATCACAAAACTTCAAAGGTACGAGAATTATTAGCCCATTTATTCCATATTGCCTCAAACTGTTTTGACCATCTGAAGGTAACTAGATTCTTATGAATTTTTTCACTTTGTCATTTACAGAAACTAAAACTGTCCAGGAGTTGTCCTTCCCTCGAAGTGTAAGTTCTACCTCTCAGAAATCCGTTTCATCTTTTTATCAGACCACATTCAGCTGTGTATAAAATACTATCTATGCTTAATTGATTTCCAAGAATAGATTTCAAATAAGCTATTCTTGTAGAATCTGCACCATCTTTTTTTCCGTAAAAACATTGTACTAACAAGGAAAGGAACAATTCCCTTTTGCCATCGCAAGAGGGGTGATGATCACAAAAGGCCTTGGAGATGGAACTCCTTCAAGAATCTTTATCTGGCAATTCAAATTTCGTTTCAAGTATGGATAGCATCAAGTGTAGTAGCTTTACCTTTGCCTTTAAATTGGTGCCTCAACACTAGCTGAAGCAGGGATTCTCAACCTCCCAGGGCTGATATCTGCCAAACATTTTACACCAACTTCTATCACAGAGCTAGATTGAAGGAATATATGGCCGAAATGTTTTCAGCACTTCCCGTGATGACTAGGGATGATTTCGAATGCTTCTTTTGAATCCTTATCTCAAGTACTTTGATTCTTTGGAGATATGGTGACTATGTGAAAACTTGACTCTCTGGGATATTAGATTTTCAATGAGGTTTGGTAATCCCTGAAAGTAGGTTTCGAAGTCAAAGGCTGAGAGTTGCATCGAATAAATTCTTTTTCGGAACTTTAGTGTCCAAGAGCTCTATCAACTCGCATAGCCTGCTCAACAACTTCTTAGTCAATTAAGGGCCATGTAATTCAAATTCTTAACCTGAAAAGACTCCATTGGCTAATCCACGAGGTCATAAATTCAAGGGATCTGAGCAAAACCAGCTGCCTTTACCATGGAATCTCCAAAATTTTATTTTCTCATCATTTCCAACTTTTGTTAGTTTTTCATTTAATGCTTCTCTTTGAGCGTAACCAGTGGAAATGAGTCCTTCTGTTATGACTCGTTTAATTTGTGTGTACATCTAGATGTTATTCTGCCTCTTTTGCTCTATATAATGTCTTTGTTTCCATGTGTTTTAAATTCTTTTGCAGTACACTTGGATTGAAGAATAAGGATTTGGGTGGTTCACGTTCTATTAAGAAACCATTTAAAATGTAAGTGACTCACGGTAGTGATATTGCTTCTTTTCTATTTGTTATAAAGCACTTGGATGATGTTTTACTGTGTTCCAGAGCGAAAGGAAAAAGGACACCAAAGAAAAATTTAAAGCATAGTCAAAGTGATGCAACAAAATTAAAATTTTCGGATGCTGGCGAGAAAGGGAGTTCAGATATTTCGAACCCCGGAATTTCCAAAATGTCTAATGTATATAACGAAGTGGACTTAGGTAAAACGTGTTCTCTCTTCTAAATTTTTCCATATAATCCTTGTACCATGGAGTTCTTACCACGAAAATAGTAAGTTGTTTAAGCATCATCATTTGTCTAGTGGACATCTTTGTCCTAGTTTTCGAGAATATTTTGAGTAAGATTTATCTATCTGCCTCGACTGTTCTAGAGCATACATTTGTTTCCTAATCTGTGCTTTGTATGAAGTTTGAGGTCGACTGCACAATTATGTTAGTTTAACATCTTCATGTTTGTTCTCTTGCAAAGTTTTTCCGTTTCATCTTTATATCCATACGATATTTATGCACTCAATAATGAGTATCAGTTCATTTTCCTTGGCCAGTTTATAGAGAATGGTTGCATGATTCATGCATAAATTTTTTGAACAACATATTTTAGAGCTTTGTAGAAAAAAGCATTATTATCCCTGATTGTGCAAATATTACTTGTTTTTTGTTTTTTCTGAGAGCTCATTGTCACCTCCCAGGTGATTCCGAAGGGGAGCACATGCAGACTCTTGACAAGGAGTTCACAGACCAAGAGGACTCTGACAGGGAAATCAAGTCAGGCTCGAGAGGAAGAGGTGAAGGGGAACATTATATCGAGGAATTCGATGAAGAAGAGAAGCCTGATGTTGACCATGATCTTGATGAGGATGCTGAGAGTTTTGAGCAACATGCTGATAACGCAAGAGAAAAAGTTGATAAAGAAGACATGGAAGCTGACGAGTCGGGTTCAAGAGAGAACATAGACAACGACAACTCCGATTCTGGAAAGATTCAAGGAACCATAAGGGAACAACAAAGTAGTCCCAGAGAGGAGCAGAAAGGCAAGGTTGATGAACTTTCTGATGATGAGCCTCTCGTAAGTCATATCTAACCAGTAACCCACCTTGCATTTACAACATGTTCATTTCGTAAAGTTTATATCATAAATCTTCATCAATTGCAGAGCAAGTGGAAGCATCGAGCGGGAAAACGAGGCTTGAGATAGAACACAGTCACGAGTATAGTATAGTTGTCGAATACTTTCAAAAGGCCAATGGCTATGGCGGATTCCAAGTGAGCTGGTGAGAAGATAGGTGGTGCCAAGTGGGTGCCAGTTTCAGTAAGCAAAAGGAATGTGAGAGATAGAATATACTGACCAAGTTGCTTCACAGCACAGCTACATGTAGAAGGTAACATAGCAGAGACACAGTGTCTGATGTTTAGGGGATCAAAATACTAAAAGGATTAATAGCTTTTAAAGTAGAGGGGATACATGAATAGGTGTTTTGCATATAATGCCTTTTTTTTTTTGTGTTTACTGCCTTTATAAGACCTTTCTGGTTTTGATGTTAAAAAGTGGCCCACATGTATAGTTTGAATATACATGCTTATCATATATATAATGTATTGATTTTTGAATATACAAACAATTGCTGCATTTACAAATGTTTCGATCGACCCGAATTATATTTTATAAAAACGTGTCATATTAACAAAGGCAAATATAATTTACATTAAATAATCATAACATTATAAATATCTCATATAAGTTTTCAGAACAAAGTAAAGTAAATACAACCAAAATAGACTCGGGTCTTGGTAGGATCCCGGGAGTCTTAAGTTTGACTACATCATTGTCTCGATCACACTACCACTTGTCTTTCTATCAAAAAGAAAAATAAATGAGTTTGATATTTAAGTAACTTGTTATATACAAGTTTTATAAATTATCTTTCCATAATATTTTAAGTTTAATATGCAATGAGTTATTTACAGATTTTAGTGAGTCGGAACCTCGATCCAACCGCTACCTTGGTTTCTAAACTCATCTACTAGGGCCTCTCTATTATATGAAGGTATTTCAACTAATCTCTAGTTTTATCTATTAGCTTTGTTTATGCTTGTTACAAATTTCGGACTCATATTTAAGTCTCGTCTTGATAAAATACGGCTTGGCTTGAAATAGTACACAACATGATGGTTAGAAATACTCATTATTCATAATTTAGCACGCTACAAGGATTGGTAGACTAAGAATACTCGTACACATCTCAAATCATAACAAGCTCATAAGCATAAACTAGAGTCATACATCATACTTACTAATCATGAATTTCTACATGCTCACTTCTGCTATGATTTATGTCATAAAATCTCGTAGTTATTTAATATTTAGTAATTATTTTGATTATTTTATTTGTAATTTAATATTATCTATTGTATGAAAAAAAAAATATGAAATTATTAATTAAACCGTATGGAGTTGACATACCAGGGCATTATATTTAAGTAATAACCTAAAAGATATATAACATATGGATATATAACACTATTGATACAACCCACTTTGTAATTATTACAAATGATTTAATCTAAACCGTTTATGTAGAGACATGTGAGTGGGAGTATCCTATAAAATGAGTTTGTATAAGATTGGACTATGAAATATTATACGAAATATTTTCTCTCTCTTTATAAACCATTAATTGAGAAAATTAATATTTCACAAGATGATCATATACGACTTGATCTTAATCTTGAGCGAATTGTAAACTCCTGTCTGTGAAATATGTAATTATAGGGATAAAACAGACTTTTGACCCAATTGTAATTACGAAGACTCGTGAAGGATTGACTTGCTTGTAATGATTATATTAATGAAGACAACTTGTGATCTGGTGCATAATAGAACAACTCTAGATCTATAGTGAAGTGACCTATAGTTAATAAATGTAGTTTAATTAATTAATTTGGTATCAACTTTTAATATGTAGGTCCATAAAGTTCCCTTGTTAGCTCACCGTAATACTTAAAGTGGTTAGAAATCACTACAAGAGAAGTAAAATTCAGATTACCTTGTTGATCGAATATCTCAAGACAAGAATACTTGTTTGTGATTCAAATCATTCCACAAGCAAGATTGATTATGTCTGGCTTGAATGATTCTAAACTACATAGATTTGCAAAGAAACTTAGTTATTGGCTAAAGAAAAGGTGAGAACACTTAGCCCTAATAATAATGATTACTCTAAAGGAAAGTAAAATTTGGATGACTTTATTGATAAAATATCTCAAGGAAATAACACTTTATTGAAATTCGAATCACTTCACAAGCCAGATTCATCGTATCAGACTACTGATTCTAAACATGCAATCTAACCTATATAGAATTGCAAAGAAACTTAGTAATGAGCTTAGAAAGCAAAAATGCTCTTTTACTACATTTTTCAAGTATCTTTTACAAATACAACATACATGACTTTATATAGGCTCAAAATAAAACATTTGACCTTCCATTAGGCATTTTAAGAGTTGTAATATTCATACTGTGATCATAAAATAACCCCGGTGTAAAGGTAACCTAAAATAAATAAAATGACCTAAAATGCATTAATGAAACATCGTAATTCTAAATTATGACCCATCCAACATTTATAACAATGAAATTTGATTCTTCTTCAATGTGGCATGAATTGACACATCTTTTAATAATTTTAACAACATTTTTTCACATCTTCTTTGAAATCATATAACATAATCTGAGCATGCCTTCAACATATCATATCATAAACATATCAGTTTATCACATACAACGTAACATCTCATATACATATCATTTCATAACAGTTTACATATACAGGCATATGACATGTGCGAAACCACATACACATGTCATCATTCAACACACAATTATAATCAAACGACAGTAGGACCACTTACTTGGTTGGCCTAGGCCGAAGCTACTACGACCCTTTAATGCTAGCTTAATGCTGCTCTGTAAAATTTAATTCTGCCTAAAGAGTCGAACATCATAAATTAGAATTATACTATGAATTGGTTCACCTAATTACAACCTCTTAATGTTAGCTTAACGCTGCTCTCTGAAATTTAATTCTGCCTAAAGAGTCCAACATCATAAATTAGAATTCTACTATGAACTGACTCACCTAGTTTTGCATAAAATAATTTAAAGTTACTCATAATAATTTAAACTAGCTAAGCCTAGTTTTGCATAAAATGACTTAAACTTACTCATAATACTTTACTAGCTAAGACTAATTATGCATAAATACTTTATAGTTGACTCCCACAAAATTTAAACTATCTAAAACATAGTCGTACTAACCTTAAAAGCTTCCGAAGAATTGAAACTAGAAGGAAAGGGTCCAAGCGTATTAGACCCAAGTCAGATAAGCCAAAATGTTGATCTAGAGCTATCAGAAAATGTATTCTTCAACTGGCTTCAAATCGTTCAAGTGAGTGTTAAAGATGGTCATTTCTTTAGGGTTGAAATGGTTAGCTTAGATCATTTATTTAGGGATGTTACGACCACTAAATGAGGTTGTTAATTTTAAAAGTCAACCAAGTTGTTTTGTTTTCAATGTAATTGATGTTAGAGTTTCATTTTGAGTTAGTTTGCATGTGTTCACAACATTTGGTATCAAAGCCACATCGCAAAGCCGGATTGTGGGAAAAGAAACTGCAGTTTTCTTAAGAAAAAGAAGAGTGAGCTGTAAGAGATTCAAAGTATGGCAGCTGAAACCAATTTCGTTCAATTGGCAATTCTTAAGTTTGATGGTCATTATGATCATTGGTCTATGCTTATGCAAAATTTTCTTCACTCAAAGAAATATTGCTCTTTGGTGGAGATCGGAATCCCTGCCGCAGTAGAAGGAGTGGAGATTACCGAAGCACAAAAAAAAAAAAAAAAAAAAAANGAAAGATTTAAAGGTCAAGAATTACTTGTTCCAAACCATTGATGGAACTCTTATGGAAACAATCTTTAACAGAGATATTGTCAAACAAATTAGGGACTTTATGAAGCAGAAGTACTAGGGTTCCACAAATGTCAAAAGAGCACAACTCCAAGCTTTTAAGAAAGAGTTCGAAGTCCTACAGATGAAAGAGGACAAAAGCATTGATGCATATTTTTCTCAAACTCTCACCATTGCAAATAAGATGAAAATTCATGGTTAAAACATGAAACAAAGCGGTGATTATTGAAAAAAATCTTAAGATCAATGACCTCAAGGTTTGACTATGTTATATGTTTGATTGAATAGTCTAATAACTTAGACACTTTTAACTATCAATGAATTGCAAAGTAGTTTGCTAGTACATGAGCAAAGACTGAATGGACGTGTAGGTGATGAACAAGCACTAAAGGTGACATACGATAATAGAATTGGTGGAAGAAGAGGTGATCAAGCTCGTGAAGCTTTTCGAGGAACAGGTAGAGGAAGAGGAAGAGGAAGAAGTATACATTCATTCAACAAAACTACAATTGTGTGTTATAAGTGTCATGCTAAAATATCAGCCCAATAGGGTTAAACCCAACTATTGTATGAATGATTAGATTTTATGTTAAGAAAATGATTTAGGGATTTTATGAATAAATTTAGCAAAATGATTTAGGAATTTTATGAATAATTTAGGAAAATGATTTAGATACTTTTTTAGAAAATTTAGGAACATATTACTTGTCATCTAGTATAAATACTCATCCACTCTACTTAGTTCATCATCCCGAGAAATACAAAGCACAGAGTGTAGTAGTACTCTACAGAGTGTCTTGTAATCTTTTCTCGATTGGTCTTAATAAAGAGTGCGAGTGTTTCCCACAGAAAGTTGTGTTCAACAATCTGGTATCAGAGCGAGGTTAGTGTAGGTTATCTAAACTTTTGGAATTCTTAGTATGCTCTGTGGTTGCAGCTCTGTTTGATTTTCCACATTAGAAACGATTTCTTAAGATTATTAGTGTGAGTTTCTTTTGTGTCGTGAGTAGTCTGTGACTCTGCAAGTCTTGTGTTGAAAGAGCTTGTTTGGTATTACTGAGGTATAGCCAACACGATAGGTGATTTCCAAATCGTTGGAGAAATCAAGAAACTTAACAACAACAACTACAATACATGGGCAACATGCATGATGTCCTATTTACAAGGACATGATCTTTGGGAGATCGTTAGCGAGAGTGAAACTACGCCGCTAGAGGATGATTCTAACGGCACCTTGCGCAAATGGAGAATCAAAGTAGGCAAAGCAATGCTTGCCTTGAAGACCACAATCAGAGAAGAGATGTTAGAGCACATTTGGGATGACAAGACATCGAAAGAAGCATGGGACACGTTCGTGATGCTATTCTCAAAGAAGAACGATACGAAGCTACAACTTCTGGAGAATGAGTTGTTGTCAATTTCACAACGTGACATGACAATAGTTCAGTACTTCCACAAGGTTAAGTCAATCTGTCGAGAGACTACTGAACTAGACCCGAAGTCCGCCATTGTAAAATCTTGAATGAAAAGGATTATAATTCACTGCTTGCACCAGAATATAGAAGCTTTATTGTTGCTGTACAAAGATGGCCCACTCAACCATCACTTGTAGAGTTCGAAAATTTGGTAGCCAGCCAAGAAGCCATGGCTAAACAAATAAGAGACATCACATTGAAGGGTGAAGAGGAAGCACTATACACAAGTGAAAGTCGGAGCAATAATAGGTCGTCTACCAAACGTGGATACAATGGTGACAAAAGAAGAAGTCACCAAGGAACTGCACAACCAGGGAGAGCTCAGAAGAACAACAACAAGAGCTCTCAAGGGAAGAGATTTGAAGGTATTTGCTATAATTGCGAGAAGAAGGGCCACATGTCCAAGGATTGTTGGTCTAAGAAAAAATCTGTCGAAAGCAATGTGGCATCCCCCAATATTGAGATTGAGAATGAATGGGATGCAGAGGCAATATGTGTCAGAGAAGAAGAAGAGCTAGCACTCATGGCGATGATGGAAGAACATATCGATTTCGAGGACGGCTGGATCAATGATTTAGGATGTTCAAACTACATGATTGACGATCAAAGTGGTGTAATGGAAGAGGGGTGGCCTTCAGAGAAGGAAGTATTACCAACTTGGACAACATTGAAGAAATTCTTCCACAGAAGACGGGAGAGCAAACTGAAGAAATTCTTCCACAAAATATGGGGGAGCAAATTGTACACATTTGCTTAAGTGCTGATGTGGCTGAAGATTTGAGTGACACTAATGTTAGTGAACAAGAAGTGACTCAATCACGTGAACTCGGTGAAAGGGAAACAACACCTCAACAACTTAGGCAGTCATAAATAATCCTAAAGCCAAATCAAGAGTATGGCAATGCAGTAGAAGACAAAGTTAATGAGCTGGAGACATATGAAGAAGCATCACAAAACTCAACTTGGCAGAAAATGATGGAGGAAGAAATTATAGCCCTTGAGCAAAATCAAACTTGGTAACTAGTACCAAGACTAGAAGATGTCAAATCCATCCCTTGCAAGTGGGCTTACAAAATAATGTGTCCCTCGGATGGATCAATCGAAAGATACAAGACTCAATATGTAGCTCGAGCGTTCTCTCAAGAATATGGACTAGACTATGATGAAACGTTTAGTCTAGTGACGAAGATAACTATAGTACAGGTTTCTCCAGTACTTGTAGTAAATAAAGATTGAAAATTATGGCAGATAGATATGAAGAAAGTTTTCTTGCACGGAGAGTTAAACAGAGAGTTCTACATGGACCAACTAAAGAAATTTGAGAATGAAGTTAGAGTCATTGGTCAGTGCATGCAAAGTCCGAAGAAGCCTCATTTGGATGCAGCTTGACAGATATCGAGATATGGCAAAGGGACAATTAATTATAATCTTTTGTACAAAAGAAGTGAAGTTTGCAAGCTAGTTAGATACCGTGAAGGTCAAGCATCAGGTATGTGTTCAAGCTCAGTTCGAGAACAATTTTTTGGTGTAGAAAAAGACAACCAACAGTATCATTGTCCATTAGAGAAGCAGAGTACAGAGCAGTAACTGGAGTAGCTCAGAAAAGTACATGGCTGAAGCTCTTGATGGAGGATTGGCACCAAAAAATTGGCTATCCAATACCACTTCATTGCAATAACCAATCTACGATTCGCCTAGCAGAAAATCTCGTGTTTCATGCTAGAACAAAGCATGTGGAGGGACACTACCATTCCAGTAGAGATAAAGTACTTAAGGAAGAAATTGGGATGCAACAGATCAAGAAAGATGACCAAGTGGCAGACTTGTTTACAAAATGGCTGAATACTGTCAAACATGAGAGTTTTCGCTATCAGCTCAACATGGTGCAATGATTGAGGACTACTATTGAGGGGGAGTGTTAAAATATCATCACTAGCCCAATAGGGTTTAGCCCAACCATTGTATGAGTGATTATATTTATGTTAAGAAAATGATTTAGGAATTTTAGGAAGAATTTAGGAAAATGATTTAGATACTCCAGTAAAAAGGTTGTGAATTTTTAGAAATAGATTGCTTATCATATAGTATAGATACCCCTCAACTCTACTTAGTTCATCCCAAGAAATACAAAGCACATAGTGCAATAGTACTCTACAGTGTGTCTTATAATCTCTTCTCAATTGGTGTTAATAAAGAGTACGAGTGTTTCCTACAGAGAGTTGTGTTCAACATGTCATCAGTTAGGACACTTTAGATATGAGTGTCTTCAATGGGAGAAGGAAGTAAATTATGCTAAGCTTGAGGAGGAAGAAGAAATGTTGTTGATGTTATATGTGAAGCTCAATCAATCGAGGATGGAAGATGTTTGGTTCCTTGACTCAGGATGTAACAATCATATGTGTGCAACAAACAATGGTTCTCAGATCTTGATGAGGAATTCCGACAATCTGTGAAGCTTGGAAATAATTACAAAATGGTTGGGTTGAGAAAAGGTAACATTAGGTTGTAAATTGTTGGAGTAACTCAGGTAATCACTGATGTTTTTTATATACCCGAGTTGAAAAAAATCCTATCAAGTCTTGGACAATTGTAAGAAAGAGGTGTATCTATTTTGATATAATATGGAGAATGCAAAATCTATCATCCTAAGAAGGGGCTTATCATGCAAACAACAATTTCTGCAAATATGATGTTCATATTACTTGCAAAAATCATGCCACAAACCGCCACGTGTTTCCAAACAATTATAGAAGACAACATTCATCATTGGCACCGCAGAGATGGGCATCTAGGTTTCAAGGGTTTGAGAACATTGCAACATAAGCAAATGGTGAGAGGGTTACCCCAATTGAAAGCATCGTCTAAAATATGCACTAATTGCATGGTGGGAAAGCAACATAGGGATGCATTTTCAAAGAGAATTTCATGGACAGCAACACAAAGGCGGCAATTGGTACATGCAAACATCTTTGGACCCATCAAACCTCTTTCTTACATCAAGAAGAGGTATTTCATAAGTTTTATTGATGATTACAGCCGCAAGATGTGGATATATTTTCTTGCTAAAAAATATGAAGCCTTCATTATCTTCAAGAATTACAAAAATCTTGTTGAGAAAGAGACCGGAGATTTTATTCATTGTCTGCGCATAGATAGGGGTGGAGAGTTCACCAATTACGAGTTCAATATTTTTTTTGCAAAACTAATGGTATCAGTAGGAAACTTACTGCAGCCTACACTCCAAAAAAAAACAAAAATGTTTTCGCTAAGCGCAAGAACAGAACAATCATAAATATGGTTAGAAGTAGATTATCAAAAAAGTAAGTTCCAAAGAATTTATGGTCAGAAGCAGTAAACTGAACAGTGCACGTGCTAAACAAAAGTCCTACAGTGGTAGTGAAAGATATGACTCCTGAGGAGGCTTGGTGTAGCGTAAAGCCTAATGTTGATTATTTTTCAAGTTTTTGGATGCATTGGCCATGTTCATGTATCAGACAGTAAGAGAAAGAAGTTAGATTATAAAAGTTTTCAGTGTGTGCTGCTAGGGATGAGTTCTTGGATGCATTCGAATGATAATTACTTTAGCAGCTCGAAATAGTTGGAACGTATATGAGAAAAAAGTAGTGTTTGTCGAGCAACCACAAGGTTATGAGAAAAAAAAGTTAAGAATACAAGGTATACAAGTTGAAGAAGACATTATATGGCCTTAAACAAACCTCACGTGCATGGTACAATCGAATTAAAGCACATTTTATCAAAGAAGGATTTGAGAGGTGCAACTGTGACCATACTTTATTCATACAAACAGAAGATGGAGGTATGTTGGCGATCTAATTTTTATTGGGTAATGATGAGAGCAGATTAGTCCTCCAAAAAACAACCGGTACTTTGTCTACTACTGAAGCAGAATTTGTGATAGCGGCCTCTTGTGCTTGTCAAGGGGTGTGGATAAGGAGAGTTTTGGAAAAACTTCAAGACAAGTGTATCACTATGTTATGTGATAACAGTTCAGCTATTAAGCTTTCCAAGAATCCAATCCTGCATGGACACAGCAAACATTAATTTATAGTTTCATTTTTTGCGTGATTTGATCAGAGATGTAGTTATTGAGCTAAAGAATTGTGTTACAGAAGAACAAATTGCAGATATTATGACAAAATCAATGAAGCTGGATGTATTCATAAAACTACGTGAGTCAATGGATATGTGTGTAGTACCACGAGTAAACTGAAAACATCCCTGCAATCAGTTTAGGGGAGACATTGTTAAAGATGGTCATATTAGACGATTTCTTGAGGGTTGAAATGGGTAAGCTTAGATCATTTATTTAAGGATGTTAGGACCACTAAATCACTTACCGGTGGTTGATCTTTTTATTTTTGGAATTTGCAGCCAACCAAGTTATTTTTGGTCATATTAGACGATTTCAGAGTTTCATTTTGAGCTAGTTTGTGTCCACACAAACGAGATATTAAATGGAGTGAGGAAATACCCTTTTATAGTGGAGACCAACCCCACTTCTTAGTTTTAAGCAATATGAGACTCTTTTTTTTTTTCAAATTTTTTTGTTATTACATAATTCTTATGAGTCCATTGCACTAAGTTTCAACCCCTACCATACATTATTTGTTAAGAAAGTGAAGCGGTGATGTCCCACATTGGTTGGGAGGAGAATAAACCATCATTTATAAGGGTGTGGAAACTTTGCCCTAGTAAACGCGTTTTAAAACCGTGAAGGGAAGCCCGAAAGGGAAAGCCCAAAGAGGACAATATATGCTAGCGGTGGATCTAGGTCGTTACAAATGGTATCAGAGCCAGACACCGGACGATGTGCCAGCCTTCTTGCTGTTCCCCGAAGGGGGGTAGACACGAGGCGGTGTGCTAGTAAGGACGCTTGGCCCCAAAGGGGGAGGGGATTTGGGGGCGGTCCCACATCGATTGGAGGAAGGAAAGAGTGCCAGCGAGGACGTTGGGCCCCGAAAGAGGGTGGATTGTGATGTCCCACATTGGTTGGGGAGGAGAACAAACCACCATTTATATGGGGGTGGAAACCTTCCCCTAGCAGACACGTTTTAAAGTTTTAAAGAGAAGTCCGAAAGGAAAAGTCTAAAATGGACAATATTTACTACCGGTGGATCTGAGTCGTTACATAAGCTTAAGGTTAGGTTTCATGGGTTCTTCATAACTCAACTTCTTCGTGTAGTTCTCAGTTTACGACCTTCTTCTCCTCAAGTTTACTCCTCAAACCTATTGCCTCAATCTTCCATAACATATTTTCGAGCTTTACTAAAAAAAACCCTACGTAGCCTCATCAATCTTCCATAACATATTAGTGCTTGAGGCTCTTGGGATCTCACCCCTCGAGCTGTTCTTTCTGCTTAATCTATTTGTTTCAGTATATTTTGATCGTGGGCTATATCCTACATTTTATCTTAGAGCTAGGATGCTGAAACAAATATCGATACCATACTAAGTCGCTAGAGGAGATGTGACAAAGATAAGGAGTAAAAGGGAGGGGAGTGTAATGCTACAGTACTTGTTACCCACAAATAGTAACTACACAGCATGGTTAAGATGCGTGTTAACTTACAGGCACAAGGTGTGTAGGATGTCATCAAGCATAGTGACAGCGTGAAGGAGCGCAAGGACAAGATGACTCTTACTACCACATACCAAGTAGTTTGAAGGACGTCCTTCTCATGTTGGCAAAGAAGTAGAGAAGGACTCACGAAGGTGTTCGCTTGGCCCTTAATTTCAAATTAATTAATTTTAATTAATATTAGTATTTTGATTATAACAAACATATCTTTAATTATTAATAATGATTAGTATTTTGAACTTCTCATGGTGTAAAGCTACAAATAATAATTCCAACGCGTTTTGAACCACTACAAAGATCTTATAGCCAAAACACGATGAAATTGAAAGCAGGCAAAGCAATGCTTGCCTTAATGATTTTAACGTCGCTTTGCACAAATAGAGAACCAAAGCAGGCAAAGCAATGCTTGCCTTGAAGATCACAATCAGAGAAGAGATGTTAGAGCACATTTGGGATGACAAGACACTGAAAAATTTGTCGGGAGACTACTGAACTAGACCCGAAGTCCGCCATTGTAGAGTCTCGAATGAAGAGGATTATAATCCACAGATTGCGACCAGAACATAGAAGAAACTTTATTATTGATGTACAAGGACGACCCACTCAACCATCCATTGTAGAATTCGAAAATTTGTTAACCAACCAAGAAACCATGGTTAAACATTCTTGATCTCGTCTCAATGAGAGTTAGAGTCATGACCAACTAATTCTTGTTCTCACTCTTGCTCTTTCAAATTTTAGATCTCTTATATGTTATGTGTTTAAGTTAGTCCCGTAGTGAAATGAATAAAAAATGAGCCATGTACGAGAAAACAAAACAAAAAATGAGTTAGAAAACCGAGTGAATGCGAGAGATACGTTCATCCTGTTTCAGAATTACGACAGAAAAAATTAATCAGACCGAGACCGAGACCGAGACCGAGACCGAGACCGAGAGTGGTTAGAGAATCAGAATAAATTAAAAAATGAGAATGAACAGAAGAGATGTGTTTAACGCTAATATTTAATTTTACATAATTGTTTGCGATAATAAATGGAGGAGAAGTTGGATTGGCTAAATTATTAGGTTGTGATGATCGTAGTTATAGGAGACGAGATGGGCACGCATCTCCATGGATAACGACGCCTTCCAACGTCTCTATATCTCTTCTACCTAATTCCTTCATCTGCTTCCTCCTCTCCCATGGCTCCTCTTTCCTCCGATTCCATCAACCCCCGAGGTTCTTCAATTCTCCCCTATTTATTTATGTTTTGATTCAATTTTCGCTCCTTTTTCATCACTTCTTTCTTATGTTGGCACAGATGTTTGTATTGTGGGTGTTGCTCGTACGCCAATGGGTGCCTTTCTTGGTTCACTTTCATCTTTCTCTGCTACCCAACTCGGTTCTATAGCGATTCAATGTAAGTTTTCTCCGGATTTCAGTACCCTGTTTTAAGATGATATGAATTGAAGAGCGACGATGCTTACAGGTGCCCTTAAGAGGGCAAATGTTGATCCTTCTCTTGTTCAAGAGGTATTCTTCGGAAATGTTCTCAGTGCAAATTTAGGGCAAGCTCCTGCTAGGCAGGCTGCCTTAGGTGCTGGTATACCAAACTCTGTTATCTGCACCACTATTAATAAAGTCTGTGCATCCGGCATGAAAGGTGTTTCTTCATCTATCAAAATTTTTATTGTATTAGGACAACAGCATTGGTTCTGCAAAAGAACTAACACTTGTTTTTTCTTTCTTTTTTGTTGGCACAGCAACAATGATTGCAGCGCACACGATTCAGTTAGGTATAAATGATGTTGTTGTTTCTGGTGGTATGGAAAGTATGTCTAATGTGCCCAAATATCTCCAACTAAGGTTGGCCCTTTATCCTTCACAACCCCCCAATTGTTTTGTTTTATTTTAATCACTAGTTCTTCATAAAGTATAGTTTAAGAAAACATGATACTTCAATGTAAGAATAAGTTCATATATCTGATTTACTATATATTGTCATCAACTAATGCAAATTTCTCTTGCCATAGCTGGAACAGGGTGAGTTTTCCTTAAATGACAATTATGTCTTTTGTTCATGGAGTATAAATTTTGATTATGTTATGTTTTGTTTATTACTCGCTACTTGTTCTTCTAGGTAATATGTTTATTGTTGTTGAAATATTTACTTTACTTTTCGTTCATCCTTAGATTACATGTTTAGTTCCTAAACTTTTAAGTTTGCGTCTATTTGGTCTCTAAACTTTTAAAAGTGTCTAATTGGTCCTTGAACTTCACGTTTTGTCTAATAGGTCTTTGAAATTTCAATTTTGTGTTAAATAGGTTCGAGCAAATCTTTTTTTTATTTAATTGATCTTATAGATATAAAACTGAATTTTATATCTAATGGGACTTTATACTTTCAATTTTGTGCCTAGGACGTTCTTGGATTTTAAAATTGAAAATTAAGAGGCCTATTGGACAGAATACTGAAAGTTTAAGGATCTATTAAACGCTTTTTAAAAAAATTTCTGACTGAATTTGTAATTCAACCTAAAAATATTGACTTTATTTTCCACCTCCATTGGAGCCAAAAACCTTGTTTAGTGCATTGCATTGAAATGCATTTTCTCACTCACAGATACATATTTATAGAAGAGAAACTAAGCTTTCATTTAGAAGAATGAAAGACTTTCTGGCACTTCTTTTGTTAGGGGAATAACTACTTCTTCTCATCCTGACTCAAAGTTATGAACAGAAAAGGGTCTCGATTTGGAAATGATACTGTTGTAGATGGTATGCTAAAAGATGGTCTTTGGGATGTTTACAACGACTTTGCGATGGGTGTTTGTGCTGAGATGTGTGCCAGCCAGCACTCCATTACAAGAGAAGAGCAGGTAAAGTTTACCAGATAGGTAGTTTCACTCAGTACTATTATTTTTGTTCAAAATCCAATTTGTGAAACCTTGAACTTTTTCAAGCCATCAAGAGCAACTTTTTTGGGACAGGACAAGCCAGCTAGAAACAGTTAGCAATTGAAGTACTCTGATTCTCGTTGAAATGTTTATTCTTTATGGTTATGCTCCTTCAGAAATGATTTATCTATATAACAGTATGTTCAAGTATAAATAAATGATCATATTTATAATCCATTGGGCTAAACTTTTTAAGTTTATTGGCTGTTTCAAAGTCTTGTAAATGTCACTTCCTCCTCAATTATTAAAATAATCACTTGTTGGACCTTGACTAATTTCTGACTGTGAAGGAAGCGCTAAAATATGAACACAAATATTAAAATTTTCATAACCTATAAGCTTTAAGCTTTTAGCTTCAGGGTGATTTAGCACAATTTAATGACCTTTTTTTAAATTACTCTCTCTTATGTTTATTAATCCCCCTCAATAGGATGCATATGCTATTAAGAGCTTTGAGCGAGGGCTTGCAGCACAAAATAATGGTCAATTATCCTGGGAAATAGCTCCGGTAAGAGTGCTATTCCGCTCTAAGAAAGTCTATTCTATTATAAATCAAACCTAACTAATTGTTTGAATTTTATAGGTCAAGGTTCCTTCCGGAAGAGGGAAGCCATCTTCAATTTTTGACAAGGACGAAAGCTTGAGACAGGTAAATTGTCACTAAAAACAGTAAAAAGCACTGAATATTTGTTTTCTTAAAGTAATTAATAAACACCCAGTATTATATACATACTTGATACTTAGGAAGATGAAGCAAGCTTATCATAGGGAACTAAGGGGATTGACATCAAAATTTTTGCTAGTTGATTGGGAGACATGTTTGAATTTAGAATGAAGCATTTATAAGCAAAAATTGGAGTTTCTTGTTTAGAAATAGGAACTGACTTCAGGTTGCTGCCAAGGTTAGTAAGTTCCGGAAAAAGTTCTTAATGATTTTCAAGGTAGGGGATATTATTGTCAGTGGAACTGGAAGTTGTATATGGGGCTATTCATTTTGTGTGAAGGGATTCCAAGAAAGTTGATTGGGTGAGTTGGGGGTCATCTCTCTACTTTTGTCTATAATTCTTCTTTTTTTTTTTTTTTTTTTTTTTTTTTTTAAAAAAAATTCTGGGAAGGTTACTAGTTTTCTGAAATATTGAGAACTTCCATTTTGCTGAATATGGACCTTTTTTGATGCTACATTCTACTTCATTTTCAATCAATTTTCTTGTTCTTGCTAGTTTGATGCTGCAAAACTAAGGAAGCTCAGGCCAAGTTTTAAGGAGGATGGCGGTACTGTTACTGCTGGCAATGCTTCTATCATAAGGTTCTCTTTCTTGTAATTGTATTTTCATATTTTCTGCTAATTAATTTTATATGCTGGTCTTGAAGAGATCTGATACTAAATAATGTGTCTTAATTATGCCATAAAAACTTCATGGAGGATGACAAGATTTTACCATACATGTTTGGATTTTGGGAGGTTTCATTGTATTTTTCAATTTTAGAGTATTATTTTTAGAAATTTTAGAGTATTATTTTTAAGGTTCTAAGTTACCATTAGTTAGTGGTCATTATGGTATTGATGGGATGTGAATTGACCCTAGGTTATTCTAAGTTTTATTTCAAGGCTATAAATATCTATCTAAGTTTTATTTCAAGGCTATAAATATCTGATCATGTTGTTGCTTTAGTATGAAGATTTTGGATATTAAAATGAAAGTTTTATATTATGCTTCTCAAGCCATGAGCTTGTTCCTTTGCCTTTCTTGTGTTTAGAAACGAGTATTTTTTACTCTTGATCTTGATCATTAAGGTAATCCGTATCAAAACATTCCCTTAGGTTGATTCCTTATCATTTTTGAGGTTTTTGGATAATTTAGATCGAAAGATTGGTCTTTTAACAAGGTTGTTAGATCAAATCCCAAGAATTTTATAACAAGATCACTAATGTTTCTAAGGTGTTTCTTGAGCTGAACTGAATGCAGAAATGCATGACCATCAATGTTATTTGTTTATTTATTTGCTATTAAGTAAATTTTTTTAGAGCACATGATTTGGTAAGTTATGGAAAGACATGGTAGTATCAGTGGGTTTGTTTATTCCAGCGACTGATTTGTGAAGTACCTAGGCTAAGAAATTTACTTTTTCACTTTCCGTTGATGCCAAAGAGAGAACATTTTTAGGCAGCTGCATTATTTTTTATTATTTGATCTTGAACAGTGATGGTGCTGCTGCTTTAGTGCTGGTGAGTGGGAAGAAGGCGATCGAACTCGGTTTAGAAATAATTGCCGTAATTAAAGGATACGCTGATGCAGCTCAGGTAATTAAGTTCTTGATGTTATTATCCTTCATACTGGAGAAAGATCATGTGGCTTACAGAAAAAATGACTACCAGGCGCCTGAATTATTTACAACGGCTCCAGCCCTTGCTATTCCAAAAGCTGTCTCAAATGCTGGTTTACATGCTTCTCAAATTGATTATTATGAAATAAATGAAGCATTTTCCGTAAGAACTTGTGCTTCATTTACTGCTATTGCATTTTCTTGTTCATCATGCATGCTCTTGTTGTTAAGTTGCTCTAATTTTTATCTTCAGGTTGTGGCTCTTGCTAATCAGAAGCTGCTTGGTCTTGATCCTGTGAGTTTTTTTTTGTCATTTATTAAGTTCATCACCCATTTGGTATTCTTCAGAGTTCAACTAATTGTGTGCTGTTGTCCGGTAATGGTTAGTTTAGCAATCTGGTTGTTGATACATAAAGTAGGTTGTTGGACATGTCTTTTGTTACATGGTAGTCGAGCTCACTCCGTGGTCCGTTTTTGCTAGTGTTCGCTTGCATTTTCTGTCCACTTCAGGAATTCTCATGAAAAAAGAAATTGAATTGGAACGTTTTCTTTCCGACATATGTCTTCTTTTTTTAATCTTTTGAGTTCATGGCAGTAGGATATGTGAATTTTATTCAATTTTGGGTGGACTGTTGGCGCAAAAGGTCCTCTTCTTTCTTTTTTTCCCTTGTCCCTGTGGTTTTTCCTTCTTCTGTCCATCATTTCAAATTTCCGCTCCCGTCTGGGTTTCGAGCTTGCAAGGATCGTTAATAGTTGGTTGTGGAATCTTGAGTGTAGAGTTTTCTCTTGTAATTTTTTTCTGGAATGCTTAGTTTCCTCCCAGAAGAAATCAAAGCTCTTTGCTCATGGAGGATTGATATTATGAATGTTATTTGGGTTTCAAGTTATGAGCTGTTGTCTTGTTTTATATTGACACATCAATTTGTTTGTGATTTCTTATTTCGTGCATGTGGTTGAATGCAGGACAGAGTTAATGTTCATGGGGGAGCTGTATCTTTGGGACACCCATTGGGATGCAGCGGAGCTCGGATTTTGGTCACATTGTTAGGGGTAATTTCTGTTACTCTCCGCAGACTTGATAGTAGTAGAGAGCTCAAATCTTGGTTACATTGTTAGAGATAAAATTCTTGATGTCGCCTTTCCTCTCTCTTCAATATTTCTCGTCATGTTTCCTTCGATACCCATGATCATTGAGAGCTGAGCCAGGTTGTGAGATCCCCGCATCGGTTGGGAGGAGAATGAAACACTCTTTATAAGAGCGTGGAAACCTCTCCCTAGCAGACGTGTTTTAAAAACCTTGAGGGGAAGCCCAAAAGGAAAAGCCCAAAGAGGACAATATCTGATCTACTAGCAGTGGGCTTAGGCCGTTACAAACGATATTAGAGCTAGACACCGAACGATGTGCCAGCGAAGAGGCTGAGCCCCGAAGGGGGCGGACATGAGGCAATGTGTCAGCAAGGACGCTGGGCCCCAAAAGGGATGGGATTTGGTGAGGGTCTCACATCGATTGGATAAAGGAACGAGTGCTAACGAGAACGTTGAGCACCGAAGGGGGGTGGATTGTGAAATCCCACATCAGTTGGGGATGAGAACGAAACACTCTTTATAAGGGTGTGGAAACCACTCCCTAGCAAACGCGTTTTAAAAACTTTAAGGGGAAGCCTGAAAAGGAAAGCCCAAAGAGGACAATATTTGCTAGCGGTGGGCTTGAGCCGTTACAAATGGTATCAGAGCTCGACACCGGACGATATGCCAGTCAGGAGGCTAAGCCCTGAAGGAGGCGAACATGAGGCGATGTACCAGCAAGGATGCTAGGCTCCAAAGGGGGTGGATTTAGTGGGGGTCCCACATCGATTGGAGAAAGGTAGGAGTGTCAGCGAGGACGTTGGGCACCGAAAGGAGGTGGATTGTGAGATCCCACATCGGTTGGAGAGGAGAATGCCTTTATAAGGGGTGTGAAAACCTCTCCCTAGTAGACACATTTTGAAAACCTCGAGGGAAAGCTCGAAAGGGAAAATCTAAAGAGAACAATATCTGTTAGTGGTGGGTTTGGGTCGTTACATTCCTTGAGTACCATATCTTATACGGGTTGCAATCTGATAGAAGATGTTTGAAACAGGTACTAAGACAGAGAAATGGAAAGTATGGGGTTGGTGCTGTGTGCAATGGTGGTGGAGGAGCATCCGCTCTTGTAGTTGAACTCATGTAAGCTCCTTTAAAAAGCTGCTTACAATAGTGCCTTTGATTCTGTATCACAATAGCCATATGTTTGAACATTCTGCATTTTGTTCCTTATGACTTTCCTGCAGGCCTGGCGCCAGAGTTCGACACTCCAAGCTGTGATCCAAATTGGCCCTCTCAAAAGACATATGGCTGTTCAGTATCTCTCCCCTTCTACACTTAAAGAAAGAGGTCAAGTTATTCACTGTATCATATTTAATACACCAAAATGCTCTCTTTTTACTACATTGCCTCAATTTGAGTGATAGGAAGAATTTGGGTCTGCTATGTTTGTCAACTTCTCGGCCATTTACACAATAAAAAGATGGGTCAGCCATAGATATGTAGGTTTAGTTCATGGGATAATGGACTTGGTATGTAGGTTTATTATGGGTCAGACATAATAATCAAACCAAAGTATATCCATGCCCTCCTTCAAGCAATGTCGGGATACTTAGTATTAGAATTCTTAAGGTGTTCTCGCTACAAAAAATAATGGATATGATAGCGTATGAAAAAATGTTATCGTAGACAATATAGTGTTCTTCGTATGTTGTGACAGCTCGTGTTATTAAAAATTTGAGCTTTTTATAGCATTTTTATATAGTTATAATGGATGCTACGATAGAGTATAAATATATAGCTTATATGATAAAGATAACAATTCTTTTGTGTAAACGCATGTCTATGGAGAGTTAAATTGTACAGTTGAAGTAAGAGAAAGAGAAGTACATCTAGTTGAATTTGTTGAAGGTGTGAATTCCGTTAATTAAAGAGTTGTAGTTAGTAAATATATGTATTTGGTTTGCATATCTGGAAAGATAGAGAGTAGGTGAATCCTCTCTAATACTTAGTTCCATTATATGGATTCTTGAAGGTAATTGAACGGTTAGAAATAATTATTCTTCTAAAGATTTATTACCAAAGTTATAAAGAATGGTGAATTGTGATTAATCAATATGCTAGGATTTCCAAAAATCACCCTAATCTTAAAAAATTTCTCTATTCAATTCTCCTACCTCGTTATTATCAAATTTCTTATCGTAAGCACACTAAAGTTGAATTCACTTAATTTTTTAGTAAGAAGAAGAAAAAGTTGCTTAGAGATTTAATACTTATTACTTATGAGAGTATATACTTACACCAACACTTATGTTTTATTTTGTGCATATTGTTATACTCAGGCTAGAATTTTCAACCCAAAAAAGAAAAAAGAATTTTCAACCCAAAGAAGGAAAGAAAAAAAAAGTCAAGCTAGAATTTTCATTTTGGACCATAAAATAGAGAGAACCTTTAGGGGAAGATTGAGGGAGCCTAAGCTAAAAATGACATGACATAACATGTATTAGGGAGAACTTGGAGCCTTACCGAATCAAGAGTTTGAGAATCCATCAGTGCTAGCTAATCCAGCTAGAACTCGTGCTAATGTTATTCATTTAGCATATGACAGAAAAAGAGTAATTAGAACATGTGCACACCCAACAGTGGATGAGTTAAACCGATGCATAATCAAACTTAAAATCCAAGCGGCTACTTTGAGCTAAAGTCCATGATGTCAACACTCCAAACTATAGGGTAGTTTCATATATTACAATCAAAAGATCTCAACCTCCCTCTAAAATTCTTTTTGGGAGTGAGTGACTCATTACAATTTTAAGGAGTGAATAAAGATTTGATTAGACTGAGTTTATCCCTTATTCTCTAAGGAATGATGCTAAATCTCGGTATTTCCTAGAGCAATGGGTTCTTGAGCAATGTAATACTTGTTAATATGGTTTGGAAAAGAAACCAGGAAAAAAAAAAGTTTTAGAAAAAAAGTGAGAAAATGCACTCAAGAAGGAAAAAAATATCCAACAAGGGATATCAGAATCTCAAAAGAAATTTTAGACTTTTTAGAAAAATAATATGAAAATAATAATGATAAATTACCAAAATACCCCTAATTATGCTATGTTATGATATGATTATTCCATGCTATGGAGTTATATTATGTTATCAGTGATATGCATAACCCTTGAAGTCATGTACGCTAATTATGAAAGATTTGATAAGTATAATGTATGCATAATTTATATGCAAGTTATGTCACGAATGAAAGGAGATACGATTTGTATCTTAAAGCATGTCTTGATTTTAAGCGATGGGGATTTCATGCTTTTATATGTGCCATGTGCATCAAAATACTTCCCCGTTATGATTAGTACGGACACATATCTTACGATATTATGTTCGTCGTGATATCATACAGCATATTTCCCTCGATGGTGTCCGTAGCATGAGAACGCACTAGCCTGATAAACCATTCTCAAGAGGTACATATAGGATCCCATTCAGTGGGTTCATAGACATCAAAACCTACCCTGACTAGAAAGCGGAGCCCAAGGTCATGTTATGATGTTTTATAAAATGATAGATCCCACCATAAATACTTGTGTATGCATTTTTTGACCCCAATAGTGGAGTTACTTTCTGAGTATTTCTTAAAGTACTCAAGCCTCGTACAACTCTTATTTTCAAGTAAAGGTGAGACACACTTGCACAGATGATGACGATGTTGTGGAGGTCGTGGAACCGAAGCTAGGGTAATTTCATTTCTGCTTAAGTTGTGGCCCTTAGGTTAGAAAATGGTGTTTTCATTTCTTTGAAATTACTATTATTTCATGCTAGTATTTACTTTTATTTGAAATGAAGTCCACAAATGTTTAAGTTCATGACATCGTTTACATGTGAAAAATTTTAAAATAAATTTGCACATATTAGACATATCATGCATCTAGTAGCGTTCTATTATATTAGGAAATATAGGGTCGTTACAGTTGGTATCAGAGTGATGCCTCTCCTAGTAAGATGTGATTCGGGAATGAACCAACACGAAAGCTGGTGGAGCATATGATGCACAAGTAAAGGAGCATATGAATGAACTTAGACGACATCTAAATGAGAGCAATCCTAAGGATATGATAACTAAAGAAATTTAAAATTTTGAAAGTTACTACCTATATCAACAAGGTGCACCTTCTTTTTTAGTGGTTCAAGCATAATAACTCCATAGTTAAACGTGGTTTGCTTGGAATAATTGTATGTTGGGTGGGTGACTTCCTGTAATTTTTTTTCTAGGATGCATGTAAGTGGGGACAAAGCACGTAGAAAGGACTCATGTTGGTTTATGGGGATAATCTTCACTCTTAGAAGTACGGATTAAGTAACGTGACCATGTTGTAGGGGATGTAAGGAAATGTCAAGGCCATCAAGTACCAAATTCGGACTCTAAACCCTAATCTGAATCCTAGGCATTGGTCGTTGCATATTGTGTTTGTGAATTCATTATATTTATTTTATTTTGCAGAAGAAAAGTTCTTCGACTCCAATTTCAACCTCAAGAATTATGTTATAAACAAAAGCTCACAAAATGAAGGATGGACAACTAGTGAATGCACGAGTTGTTGAGACACTCATATATTTTCTAAACTGTTTTATTTGTGTTGCAAGGAAAGGGGGTGAAAACGTTATGTATGTATGAAAATTGTTTGTGATCTCTGTACTTTAGCATATTTTAAACTAGTTTGAAAATTACTTGTCTTTATTGGCATTTTAGGTCATATCGGGCATTTTCAGGATGTTTGGGGTTAGATCCTCGTAGGATACTTAGTGTATTGGAAACTTATTGACCTAAGACAGTACATAACTACTCTGGTTCTACCGCCCTAAACTTATTCTAATTCATGCATTCTTTATTATCGAGATATTCCCTGTGTGACGACCCTAATTTCCAAACGGAACTAGAACCACTACCATGTACATAATATAATTCTTGTTACGCGGAAACATTCAATTAAATAATTTTATAATACGATTCCATGGACTTATAAGTAACTACCTTATGCAGATTTTATAGACTTTGGTGCGATGTCACCGTCAACCGTATAGGGGTGTCTTGCCTTTACTTGAAATATAAAAGTAGCACGTGGCAATTAGTGACCCCACTATTGAGGTTAGGGAATGAAAACACATGCAACATGAATGTGACCTATCATTTAAAACCTTATTCTTTTAGGCGACTTTCCAGTTTGGGTCATCGAATGTGTATTTACTACTCTACACACGACACATACGTGCAAATATGGACCCACCAGATGGTTCTTACACCTCTTGGGCCTCGTACTGGTTGGACTAGCATCTTAGGTGTTATTGCCAGATACTCCGAAGGAATAGCGATCGTTATAGCATCGTGTTAAACATGACGATCATCTTCCTTTTCATAACGTAGGCGTTCGTACTCATCATAAGGGGAAATATCCCCATGCGTGTGAACATACATTCTGCATGAGGTCCCAACATTTTTCATAGTAAATAAATCACGTAAGACAACTCCCTTTTTCTTCATTTCATTTATAGCATAGACATCAAAACATGTCTCGGGAGTTGTACGTCATAAATCTTCTTAGCTCAAAACATTTCATCGCATGTTATACATGTTATAGCATATCATGACACTTCATAGCTTATCATGATTCGTCAAGGCATAATGTGACATCTATTTGTATTTTAATGTTACCTAGCTTATATGGGAGTATCATATATCAATCCATACCATATCATTACAACATGTCATATTGTACAATGCATCATGTCATACAACATATCATATCATACCACAGTATCATATCATATCATCCAACATATCATATTCTATTGTTCAACATATCACATCATAAACACAATACACATATCAAATAAGCAAAGATATTCCTATCTATCAAGTAAGCAAAGATAATTCATACGTACATTCGTTGAATCTGGCATACAACTTAATCATACAATTCAAACAAGTTCAATGAAGAGATAACGTCCATCTAACACCGTGAACTCATATCACAAATTTTCTATCCTCCATTCTAGTAGAGTAAAAAGCATTTAATAGACATGCCTCCAATATTTTCATGTTAAGGGCATTTTCATAATTTTCCTTAACATGCTTGCACACCTATCCACATTTAAGTCCTAAACATGCACAATCTAACCACTTAAGGTAAGATAAGCCCACATGCCCGTCTGTCCCAGTGATCCCTACAAGTAATACTTGCCTAAAGTTTGTGAGGCAACTCACTGAAATGAAGCATAACCTCCCTAGCTTGTGTTTCTACTCGTTGGAAGCTCCAAATTTCCTAAAAGTTCACTAATATGTCCTAATTCAAATTAAATTAGGGTCAATATCGAAACCAAGACAAAAAAAAAAAAGTAAATGGAGACTGAAGTGACTCACGCGCTTGAAGGGAGGGGAAGTCGTGCCTCTATATCGTCATGTGTCATCCATTGATTGGTGGATGTAGGTCAGACAGTGCGTGTGTAAGTCGAGTGGCATGTGGATTCCCTTTAATTTTTTCTTTGTTGACACGTGTCTTGTGGGGCCAATTCGGGTTGGTGGAAGTTGAATCGGGTCGCACGCGGGTTGGTAGATCAGTTTTTGGGTCGGGTCCAATCCGAGAAATGTGTTCCACAGACCACTTGACATGTTGCTCTAGTCAGCTACTAACACATATCGGTCCACTGCCTGCACGTGTTCTCCTCTCCTTCGGCAGTTTTTTGCCTACGTGAATTTTTTATTATGACTTGAATTCCCTTCCAAAGTTTCTTCAAGAATCTTGTGATGAATCTTTTCCTACGTTGACATAACATTAATCCATAACTAAGTTCGAGTATCAAATAAAAAAGTTGATGGTTTTGTAAGTACCATGCTCAAAAGTGGAATCATATAGGTGAGATTGTATACATCTAAAACATTATCTTGATTATAGCTTTGAAGATGATGACTCTTAAAGTTATTTGTTTTGTGGGAGAAAAAATGTTTTATGAACAAATATTAACCACAAATTAATTAGTTGGTTAAGTGTTTGACAACTGTTCTTACCCACAAAATATTTGGTCGGTAAGTGACTCATTTTAAACCACACATCAATTTGTGGTGATGAAGAGTTCTTACCCATTTCAGAGTTTAAAGCTATAAATAGATATTGCTCACTTCAAATTTCTTAAACCATTTCTTAAAGCATCCAATTAGAAGGACAAATTTAGGGATCATTCGCCCACCAAACTCTTTTAAGACTTGTTTTGTTCATAACTAATGAGTTTCTTATTGTAATCAGGTGTTTTCCGCACCTGAATTGAGAAACTAAACCACATAGTAGTGCGCTCGAGATCGAGTTGTTTTATATATAAAAGATTGAGCAATGAACGGAACAGGTTTACTCTGAATATCGGTGAGATTTTTGTTCTCTATCGTCGGGAGGAATTGAAACTATTCTTTGTCACGACTCTAAAACGATAGGGTTCGGGAAACAAACTTGTAGGTTAAAAGAAGCGTGGATATCGATATAGAAGAATGCCGAACTTTCGTGCAAAAGATCAACAAAAAGGGTCTCCAAAGACAGAGGTGGGAGAGATAGACACAAGAGCACCATTTCAATCCGTGAGGGCTGCCGTTAGTTTGTTTGGAGAAGTTGTTTCTTCTAAGGACAAACAAACCGTTAAAAGAAACAAACAGCTTTCTTCCGAGGTATTTGTACCTTTTTTTTTTCCTTTTATGGGTAATTTATTTCATTTTTAATTTATACTTTTTATATATAAATTAGGCTATTTTTTACATATATTTATGTATCTAAAATACAGTGTCACAATAGATTGAACAAAAGAACTCCAAAAGAAAAGAAGTCAAGTCTCCTCGAAGGCAGTCAAAAATGACTCTAGAGTCGAGCCTCGATTGAGGGAGTCTCCTCGAAGGCAGTCAAAAATGACTAAAACTCCTAAGGAGTCGAGCCTCGATTGAGGGGAGGCGTACTTTGTTCGAGGAGAGGTGTTGGATGACGAAAGTCCCACATCGGCTAATTTAGAGAATGATCATAGGTTTATGAGTGAGGAATACCAACTCCATCGATACGAGGCCTTTTGGGAAAGTCCAAAGCGTGGACAATATCATACCATTGTGGAGAGTCGGATTCGTCTAAAAAATTTATAATAAATAAAAGCTTGAATTTATTTGCATGAAATGGAAGGCTAAAAGAATTGGTGTGATCCTCCAAACAGAATGTATTGGAAAAGGAAACACAGCTTTTGTTGGCTCAGAAAGAGCTCAGCAAGATCAAGCAACAGCTTCAGAGTTCTGATACCACCAAGTCCAGAGCGCTTGCTGAGCTCGAGAAGGCCAAGCAGTTGCAGGAAGACCTCACCACCAAGCTTTGCTGTATCAACGAGTCCATGAAATCTGCTATGGATGTTGCTGAGGCTGTCAAGATCCAAGCCAAGAAGCTCGAGGTTGCTAAGTCGCAGAAGGAGATGGCTGGCGCTGCCGGTTGTTCTTCGAAACAGGAGCTCGACTTCGCGAGATCGGAGTACACAGTCATTGTTGCTGAGCTTGATGCTTCCAAGCAGGAGCTGACAAAGATTCGACAAGATTTCGATGCGGCATTGGAGTCGAAATTGGCTGCGTTCCAGCTTGCTGCTGAGGCGCAGCGATCGGCAAATCTCAATAGCGATCGGTTGGTTGAATTGTCGAAGCAAATTGCTGCGATGCAACAGTCGATTGAAGATCTTAAGCATGTTTCGACAGAGGCACAGAAACAACTCGTTAAGATTTTGGAGGAGAGAGATGCGGGTTTCAACGAATATAAGACTGCCAGGGAAGAAATGGAAAGGAATGTGATGATTCTTCAGAAAGAAATCGATCCTCAGCTGACCATTTCGCTCGAGGAAAAACTTAAAGAAACAACCATAGAGATCGAGGTTTTGCAAGAGAAGATGAAGGAGGTCCATGCTTCTGAAATGGATACCGTGAGAGCGGTTACCGTTGAACTTAACGATGCTACGAAGACTCTGCAGCAAATCTCTGAAGAAGAAAGCTCCCTAAGGAACTTAGTTAGTTCCTTGAGACTGGAAGTGGAGAATGTGAGGAGGAAGAGAGAGGAGTTGAGTAAAAAAGTTGAAGAAGAAGAAAAGATGTTAGCTGAGAGAAGAGAGCAGAGTTTGAAACTCCAACAGCTTCTACTTGAAGCTGAAGCTTCAAGGAAAGAGACCGAACAGATGATGCAAGAAGCGGCCGAGCTTAAGCGAGACGCGGAGGCTAACAGATGCTTCACGGAGGAAGCAGAGACAAGACTACAGTTTGTACAAAGGGAGGCCGAAGAAGCCAAGGAAGCAGAGAAGAAAGCGCTCGAGGAAATGAGGAGTTTGGCTGGAAAACACAGCGAAAATTCAACCGAAGAATTGGAGCCTACTTCACAGATCAAATTAACGGTGGACGAGTTCGAATCCTTGAGTAAAAGGGTGAGAGAATCCAAAATGCTAGCAGAAAGGGAGGAGGCAAACAGCATAGCCGAAGTGGAGGTAATCAGTGCAAGGCAAGGTGAAGCAACGAAAAAGGTCGAGGCCAACTTAAGAGCAATCGAGGAGATCAAGATAGCAACAGAGATGGCGTTAAAGAGTGCAGAGATGGTGGAGACGGCGAAAATGGTGGTCGAAGGTGAACTCCGACGATGGCGTCAAGAAGAGGAGAATGTGGCACCTCAAGTTTCTTCTGGACATATCTACATTTAGCTTTCAAAACCAAAAAGGGCTACCAAAGTAGGCTTGTTAGTACACACTCTAATGGGTCAAAGCTGCTTCAGAATCTAAAGCTAAACCTGATATCAGAGCATCTTGTTGGATGATATGAAACCTTGGGTTTTTCTAGGAATGGATGATCAAAATGGGTGGCATAGATTTAAGCATTAAACCTCGACTATTATCTCTCGATAAGCTCGACCAACCGTGTACATTCAGACATCAATCAATGGCTGTAAAATGAAAGAACATAGCAGGTGCAAATTTAAGCAAATATATTCTTGATTCTAAAGGGATGGGGAGAAACAAAAAGAACCCATCAAACAACACAACAGGGGACACGATTATAGTAACGTAATTTATTTCGATGCGAAAAAGAAAAGGAACTAAAGCAAGCTATTGATTCGAAGAAACTATTTATTATATCATTAGATGCCTAGAAATTTAGTAGACAGCAGCCTATCAGTATATATATATATATGAAATGGCCTGTGCAGCAAGGAGGTAACTAAAGAACAGTGACTAGCGAACAAGTACATTGCACATACCTTATCTAGCTACGATGGAGCTCGACTGCTTAGCCAGTCTATACGTGAAATTACATTCGATATATTTTCTTATATGTAGATTTCTTGTGTAATGCTGCCATTGACAGGGCTTCGAATCTGAACCTTCCAGCCCGCAGCGTTCAACATCTTGAAATGAAGAGCCAACGTCTGTTGCTTCGAGCTGCTGTAGAAGGCATCATAATATCTATTACCTCAGTCTTCAAATTTTCAGGCTGCCTAGCGAGTTGGATAATCCATTTCCGTTCCCATTCCCGTTCCCGTTCCCATACTTGTGCAACTCTAACTCAATGGTTTTGACAATATCATTTCCTTCTGCAGCTGATTCGGGTAGACTCACATGCACGGATCCCTGTTTGATCGGTCTGGAAGATTCCTGAACCGCTTGCTGCTTGATATGGTTGTAGAGTTGTTGATGAAAGGGATGGTCCAAAGAATAGCAACTTTCAGCTCCATTAGAAGAATGACGGTTTGATCCAGAGCCTTCTCTTTTGCAGAAATGCGGGAGAGACGAATAGTCCATTATCTACATAAAGCATAAAAATCAACCTCCTAGCTATGAACAAGATTGAATCGAAGACATCGATCACACGAGTAGTATATAATTCAAACCCAGTTCATTTTCATCAAAATTAAATCTATCTTATATCAGACATGAAACATTAGTTACAAGGTAGGATTTGTAACATGGTAGATGAGATCATATATGGCAGTTTCAAACTATTTCAAAGTCAATAATTCAATCTTTCCCTTCACAACATGAAGCAATAATCAAAATCAACCTACCTTCAGCAGTTCATCTCTTCCACTACCTGATAAAACTTGTATTTTTTTCCTAGTCCTTTCCTGCAACAGAGGCTTGACTACCTGCAAGGCATACAAATTACACAGAAATAAGAGACACCCTTTAGTGTTTAACAGGATAAAGACATATCTTCAAGTTAACATTTCAGAGAAGTTCGGTTAAAAACTTGCAAGTAAAATTATAGGGACCAAACTTACCTTCCAACAAGATGAAAATATGTAAGGGACATTTACTATGAAATAAGTATTCGTCTTCTCTGGGTAGTTCAAGTCGTCGATGGTTGATATGATTGTTAATAACTGCAAAACACAAGTACAAATAGCAGCTGAATATGGAACAAGTTCTACAGAAAAACTGAATCAAGTAATCGAAAATGTTCTTTTTGAACTCTGAATTATCGTTCCAAAGAAACTAAACTTAAACGATAGACCTTAACGTATTTTTACCTTGATCTGGCTCAGTGCTGACAGCTTTAAACCGGTCATATCTAAAACCTTTACGCAAGTCGTAATAGGCCGCCCATACTTCTTCGATGCAGAAGGCTACAAAGCGTATAAAGGTCAATACAGTGCCTAACGAAACATAGATGAGAACCATAAACTCTAGAAGCTCACCAAGACTATGCGATCCCGATACTCATTGATTTGAATGTGCGATTGCACATAGTAGTTGACCTGTACAGAAACAAAAGAGGAATAAAAACCTAAATACGACAATTCTTAAACGATGATGTTTTACCATATATTTTCCACAACAACACTTACGGATGCTTTATCAAATGTGCTGAGTCCCACACCAATGGCAAAGACTGGTAGGCCCTAGAAGAAAGAACACATAAATTACTCACGGGAAGAAATATTAGTAGTTCGTTAATTTTGACCACTTTAAAGGAAATGTAGTATGCACCTCTCTTGAATAACCCGAAAGTCCTATGAGCTGAGAATCACGAATCGCTCTGTAAACATCGACAGGAACTATAGGTTTCTGTAAAGGAAGAGCAGTGGATTGATACAGCAAGAAGTCAGGGAACCATTGACCAAGCAGAAAGCTCAGGAGTTAAGCAGGACAAATACTTACAGTTAACATCATGTCGATTTCATTGTCGACTCGCCAGTTTAAACAATCTACCAACTGCAACATCAGAAAGAATACAACAAGATGAGCACAACATATGGATCAGTACACTTTAAGAATAATAGTAAATCATATCAGACCATTTTGTGAGCTTTGGTAATGTTCCATTCCCGCGCCTTCAGAAACCGCTCCAAAGTTTCAGTTAGATATCCTTGATGAACATTCTGCAACAATACACAGAGATCATCAAACAAGCACACACACTAGTCATCCTATTAAACTACTCAAAATCAATTGCCAAGAGATCGACAAATTCCAGTAGTAGCTAAAACAATCCCTAAACAAATGTGAACAAGGTCAACAAAATTGATAACGAAAACCAGCCGACAGGTCTCCTCCTCACCAAATAGCTTCAAATTTCTTAGATATCAATAAATAAGGTTATTATCTTCCTCTGTACAAAGATTATCCATGTTTTAACTCATGGATCCCTCAAAACAACAAATCCAAACCAAAGCAACAATGGAGCAGTGGAAAGTCATGGAAAACACACAGATCGGACCTAAAAACAGAGGATATAGAGAATGCAAACCTGAAAAGTGCACTTCAATTGCTCCTCAACTGGCATTGAACAAAATACGAAAGAGAAAAAGGGGGAAAGAGAGAGGAAGAGAGAGAGAGAGAGAGAGAGAGAGAGAGAGAGAAAAATCAAACACGAGCTTCAAGAAAGAAAAAAAGAAGTTAAGAATAGAGAAAGGAAAACAACACAAGGCACTGACCATGATCCATCAAAGCTCGGAGCTGCCGGATCGCCTCCTCAGAACCGATCCCCATTTGTTGTTGCTGTTGCTGTTCTTCCTCGGGGGTAAAAATCAAAGAGGAAACCCAGACTGCTATATCCCACCCACCAAATTAAATAATTAAACCAAAAAAACGGGTTTTTTGCTCTTCACTCGAATTTCAATTTTAATAATTATTT
This sequence comes from Cucurbita pepo subsp. pepo, assembly GCF_002806865.2. Lineage (NCBI taxonomy): Eukaryota > Viridiplantae > Streptophyta > Magnoliopsida > Cucurbitales > Cucurbitaceae > Cucurbita > Cucurbita pepo. Next base: position 4,687,389 of record NC_036657.1, on the reverse strand, counting down.
TTCAAAAAATAAATAATAATAATAATATTATTAATTTGTCTTAAATACGGAGGAGAACTACCGTCGCTTGATTTTAAAGACAAAGACTCGGAGGAGAACGGGAAGGGAGTTGAGTGGTCAACGCGGGGGCAGTTCCACTAGAGTCAAAGGAGAGAGAAAAATGTCTTTTTTTTTTCTCTATTTAAAAGATGTAATTAATTTTTTAATGTGAGTTTAATATTAAACTCTTCTCATTTAAGAGAGATTTTTGACGTTTTTGACACCCTAAATGGCATGACATTTATTTTATCCTTTAACAATTTTATTTATAAATTTTATTTAATTTCTAAAATATAGTTTTTAAATAATTTAATTTATAACTAGTTTCTATTTATAAAAAATCAAAATTAATCATTATCCCGTTTTTAGAATAATAATAGACGTTAAAAATATATTTTTTTTAAATCAAAAAAATTTCCTAAAATAAATAAATAGTAAAACATATTTTTTTCAATATATATATATAATTTTATCACTTTTTTAATAAATTATTAGTTAAATCCTCTTTTCCAAATATGGAATATTAGACAAAATTTTATTATAATCTTGGATTTTGCATAACTAACCACTTAATTATGCATTTTAATTTTTTTTTTAAATATTTAGCAAAAATATAAAATAAATTAAATACATCTTTTTATTCCTTACATAAACAAATATTATATTTATAATTAAATAAAATAGAAAGTGAGGATATACTAAAAAAGAATAAAATATGTTTATTCTTGATATTCCAATTTAATGGAAAATGTCAAAAAAGTAAAAAGTATAAATAAATAAATAAATAAATAAAAGTGGAGATATGATGACTTTTATCATCTTTAAAAAAGAAATCGACATGGCCATACATGTCAAAAGGAGAATTTAAGGTGTCCTCGTCATGTGGCGCCCACATGCCACGTGTATTATAATTTTTAATTATATTATTTTGTAAATTTATTTGATACGTCATCAATAATTATTTTTTTTTTTTAGGACAATTATTTATTTTGGCGTCGGCATGTATAAAATTTTTAATTTATTGGAATGGGACACGTGTAATGAAATTAGAGGAGAAATATTTGGTCGGGTATGGAGGGCGGGGAGGTTAGGGTGTCCCATGGGGCGTGCTTCAATCAATTGTGACGGCATATGCGGGCGCCCCATTTAGTCTTATTTATTTATTATTATTATTTAAATAATTTGGTTTTTTTTTTATAAATATGACGTGGACCGTCCAAGTTGAAAACGCTTGGTTAATTTAAACTTGGGCTCCGTCTGTGGTACACAGATGGCAGAGCTGAGTCACGGATTTCTTTAAAGCCCTTTCTGACGCATCATTAATAAACAATAAAGGGCCCAATGAAAGTTTTCTCAATTTCTTTTTAATTTTATTAATTTTTTAAATATTATTTTTTATTTTATTTTCTGTTCTTAATTAATAAATTTATAAGGAAGAGATTAAATATTTCATGATCTAATTTTATATAAACTCATTGTACAGGTCTTTCTTTTCACATGTTTTTACATGAATAATTTCGATAAAAAATAATTTTAATTGATATGAATCCAATCACTTGTCAATTGCATGTACTCAAAAGAGCAATTAAAGAAGTAATAAATATCACTTGACGTTGTAAAGTGATTTGAAGATTTTTTTTTTTTTTTTTTTTTTTTTTTTTTTTTNATTTAAGACTATTTATGTTATGTCTTATTTTCGAAGGAAAGATAATAAATATCCCTTGACCTTTCAAAGTGATTTGAAGATATTTTTTTGTGTTTGCTAGTTGAACTACCCTTTAAAACTATTTATGTATGTATTATTTTCTTTCATTTTAATTTAATAGCTTTTATTGGTAGATAATAGTGGGTAGTTGAATTACATTATGTTTCAATTATCTTTTTGGTCTATTGTAAAGCATGTAATACAAAAATATTGTGTTTTCTTGAAGCCATCTAGTGGTATTTCTTTTTCAAACTTTACTTTAGGTTTGATGTTAAGCTAATTTATTGGATTAGTCTTAATCAAGCTAATTATGGAGTGAGTCGTCCTGTTATCTAAGAGTGACCATCATAGATTCTAAGTTCGATCTAAGAGTCATAAATTCTTCTAACGAACTTTTTGTTGGAACTATTAGTTAAGTTAGCTTTACTTGTAAAAGTTTGCAAGGATACTAGAAGCATCTCTAGTTTTACAAATCCAATATTGTTGGCACTGATCAGTAACTATCATAAAGTTGGGTGTATTAATAATGTAACTGGATAGGATACCTAACCTAGTCCATATACTATAGACCATTTATGTTATTTCTTGAACAGGATCATACCATATATAAACCATGTATTATTCAAAATTACATTAATAACCTTGAATTTTGTAGTAGAAAAAAAAAGTTTTTACTCTCCATATATCTCTCGACTCACTAAACCTTCCATGTAATTGTCAGCCATCATACCCACCTCCTTGATCTTCAACCTTCACACCGATTCTCCTCCAAATCCAAAAAGTTATCACAAGATTTTCCTTCAAACCGTAATTAGTCGTCTTTTTGCAAAACAGACTCCGTAATCTTAAACATATCCAATCTGTGAAGGAAGAATCATCTTTGGGAAGAGGTCATTACGACAAGTTGATATGATAAGCATTCCTTTCCTTCTGTTGGTTTCCAGTAGCATGAGCTTGAGTTAGATCATAGTCAGACTTACAGGGTACGCATGCCCGTTTAGTAGATTCATTTGCACATGTATGAACTATATGTAGAGAAGTATTACAGATTCAACCTTATCCAGAAGAAAAATAGTAGAGTCGAAAGAGAAATCACGAAAAGATAAGTCCCACCATAAACCATGATTGCATGTGATTGCATTTTCTTCGTCAACAATATAGGTGACTGAATATTATTAAATATCCAACCCACAATTATTAAGTTTAGGGGTAAAGGTAAGGCATCTATGTATAGATGACAACGTGATAAAAATAAAGTCAAGGTAGTGAATTTCTACCTTTAAATTGAAGCCCTTATGTTATGATAGGACATTTGGATTACAATATCTATTTGATATTACAATTCAACTCTAAATAAATTTTATCAACATTTTAAGTCTATGATAATATTTATAGTAAATTATTTTAAATAATTTACCACATTTAGTAGTCAAAGAATGCACGTAGTGTTGGGTTTTATGTCCTAAAACTCATAGTTTGTAAACAAAAAGATATTCTATTTTCAATAAAGTTATTATTGTTGTTTATTAGGTAAAGATTGTTATTGAATAAAGTGAACTTTACGATCATTAATCTGTAGTATAAGGATAAGGCTGAGTACCTTATTCTAGGGACACTATGGATGCGGCCCACTTTTGTATATGATATAAACAATGTGATCACTAAATTGTACATGTGGAGACATGTGAGTGGGGGCGTCCTATGCAATGAGTATTGCATAAGATCGGACCATGAAGAAAACCACTCTCACTTTATAAAGTCGTTTACTGTTGAGACTGATTTTCTTTTCATTCGATAACCTAGGTAACTCGGTTTTAATCCTGAGCTAACCATGAACTCCTGTTTATTCGGAATTATCCTTAGATTTGCATGGGTGAGAGTGGCTCTAGTTCGCCGACTCAACAGGCCTCCCATTTCAGGGGTAAGACTGGGTGAATGGCTGGGGACGTGGGGTGCAAGACGGAATTCACTCCTACCCACTTTTAGGGATAGAAGAAAGGTAGTTCCCTTAAGCACTGACTCCAGGTCTTGAACAAGGGGCCCCACCCTCTCATTGGCCTGAGAGGGATTCGGTTTACTGGTTGGACCACAAACCAATTGTTTATTAGAGGATCAGTGAGACATAAGGAACAAGAAGTAACTTCAGGGGTAAAACGGTAAATTGACCCAGCTCTAGTTACGAACAACCTGTGAAGGATCGACTTACTAATCATGGTTATATCAGATGGACAGAAATATATCTATAGTGAGGGGAGTGCAACTACTAGGCTATAGTGGAGTGTCCTAGTAGTTAACGAATGTTGGTTAACCAGGTTAATGAGTTTAATCGGTTAATCTTGAATCGTTGGAGCCCATGATCTATAGGTCCATTAGGTCCCTCTGCTAGCTCATATCGGACTAAACCATAGAACAGTGTGACGAGTGAGTTCGAAGTGTTCGAATTCAAATTAGGGAATATGCGTTACATATATACGATATATTTAACCGCAATTTTATTTTATTTACGAAATAAACGAAAAGAGAGAATCTGAGATATTTAAATAAGATTTAAATATCTTAATCAATTATGTGTCGGAATTGACTGGGATTGGCATTTGAATTAATATTAAATATTAATTAAATAGTTTAATTAATTATTTAATGTTACTTTAATTTGAAATTCATTATTCAAATTAATTGTTGAATTAAAATGAAGAAAGTCAAAATGTTGACTTTCATCTAATTAAAATGAAGAAAGTCAAAATGTTGACTTTCATCTAATGGAAAAATCATGTTAGTGGAATTTTGAGGTGTCAAAATTTGGTTTAACCAAACTTGCATGTTTGCCAAATAAACCCCACAAGTTTGAGTGGAATTTTGAGTGTCAAAATTTGGTTAACTCAAACATGCATGCTTGCCACATAATCTCAAACATTTGAGTGGAATTTTAAGTGTCAAGATTTGGTGATCTCAAGTTTGCATGAACATGCAAACTTGACTCTTTAAATAGAGTGATCATGATACTTGGAAGGGATTCTTCATCTTGATGAAAAACCTCTCACAAGCACTCTCTTTCACGTATACAAAATCCCTCCCAAGTTTAGTCACTCACCGGATTCCACAATCCCGTTCTAAGGCCGGAGAATAGTGGAGAAGACACTAGTGGTGGTTCGAAATCGGTTCGTGAGGCAAAAGGAGTTTGAACTACAAAAGGTTAGTATTTAAACTCATTAAGTTTTAATACTTATGAACATGCTAGTCATTTACAATAATTGATGTTCTAAAAGTGCCTAAGATCCAAATTGCTTCCGCATGTGTTATATTAACACCATCAATTGGTATCAGAGCAAGTTTTAGGCACTTTATTTACATTAATTTGATCATGGTGGGTACCATTTCATGCATGAAATTTGTGGTTGCTAAAGTGGATGGTTTTGGTTTTGGCATTTTTTTTTATGCTTCCATTTGATACAATTATTGTAATAAGCCTAAGGTGTATGGGCTTTAATAAATGAAGAAAGGTCTGTAATTTTTATAAAGTCATTAGAGTCCACTTTAGGTTGTAATTGATCGAAAATGGAAGAGATAAGCAAGCTGAACCGAAGAGGATGGAAGAGGCGGTTCGGGTGTTTTTTCTGTCGTTGGGGACCGATTGAACGTTTTTAAGGGTTGGTTGGTCCAGTTCGTGATCGTCGGGAGCGGCTCAAGTTATTTTTAGTTATTAATGTAATAATTTAGTTAATTGCTTGCTTTAAAATGCCAAAACCAACCCACTTTAGTGTGTTTAATTAATTATGCATTATGAATGTATGTTTTAATTAAATAGAAAATGTATATGCATAAAGTATGTCATATAGATTTAAAATCCCACCATAGGCTAAGCATGTTTCATGCATTCCAAGTATGTTATAAGTGTTATAATGTATAGTATGCATGTCTTAGGGTTCCATGAGTGATAGATATAAATTGTTATATTATTGCATGGAATGGATGATTATATAAATTGTTATATAAAGCATGTTATAGGTTATTTTCAACGTCATAAAATGAGGTAGACGTTAAAATCTATAATAAAGATAACAGCATGCTCACTAAGGGTTAAGAACCGAGCACGATCAATTTTAACAGTTAAAAGGGGTCGATGTCTTATAAAATTGCGGTTACGAGAAAGCTCACCTGGCACGATCTTGTCTAAGGCTGAAGGTACTTAAGTTGACGGTTTACGGAACACCTACTACCTGGAGATCGGACCAGTACTTGAGCTTAGTTAGCCGAGTTTTATGAGCATGCTTAAGTGATTTAAGATTTAGAAAAATCACCTAGACTTAAGTTATATTTAATTAGCCGGAATATACTTAAGTAATGAGTATACCCAACCATATAAAATACTTAGTGGGAGGAAAAAGGTGTATAAGATACATCGTTTTCTCTTCACGCTCTCTGTAAAATTCACACAGTGAGATTCATGCTCGGCCTCGTGTCGCCCTGGGAGCGTCCTCCATTCGGAAGGTATTTGCATGAGTCAATAACAAGGGGAATTGAGAAAGTATTTATAGTAAGTGGGAGAAGGAAGTCAACACGTCCTATGGTCTCCACCACTAGGTTGCACCGTGAGATTCCCATGTTCCGCCTGCATGTTGCCCTAGAGCAACTACCCATTCGGAGGGTCGTAACATGGGAGTCGGAACAACGCAAACTCCAGAAATGGATAGGATTTCTTAGGTCCATTCCCAACTTTGGCCTTTTCATTCGATAGCGTTGTTGGGGCCGATTTCTGAGGTCTGAAATTGGTGGGTCACACTTGCGAAGAATTACTAAGAGTTAGTATATTCTTGACCAAAATAGCGATAACTAAAACACTATAGGAACAAGAGTTATTCTGGGATTAGTGTTTATGTCAAGAATGTCTTGGTTTAGTGAATGAGTGATTGACTGCCCCTCGGTAGCAGTTGCTCTAACTCACTAAAGTATCGTTGCAAATTAATAATGATTTGGGTACATTATTACATTTGCTAAAACTGATTGGATTAAACAGGATTAAGTCAAAATCACTAATAGAATTTTCTTTATATCACAGCATGACAAACTCAATAGTACAATTACTCGCTTCTGAGAAATTAAACGGCGACAACTACACAACTTGGAAATCAAACCTAAACACAATACTGGTCATTGATGATTTAAAGTTTGTTTTAACTGAGGAGTGTCCTCCAAACCCAAACTCAAATGCAAACCGAACAGCTCGGGATGCATATGACAGATGGATAAAGGCAAATGACAAAGCCCGAGTGTACATTCTAGCCAGCATATCTGATGTTTTGGCTAAGAAACACGATGTTATGGGTACTGCTAAAGAGATTATGGAATCTCTAAAAGGGATGTTTGGACAACCGTCCTTCTCCCTTAGACATGAAGCCATAAAATACATTTACAACTGCCGTATGAAAGAAGAGACCTAAGTTAAAGAATATGTCCTGGACATGATGGTCCATTTCAATGTGGCAGAAGAAAATGAAGCTGTCATTGATGAGAAGAGTCAAGTCAGTTTTATCATGATGTCTCTTCCGAAGAGCTTCTTCCAGTTCCGCACCAATGTGGTTATGAACAAAATAGAATATAACTTGACTGCTCTTCTCAATGAGCTACAGACTTATCAGTCCCTCTTAACAAACAAGGGACAAACAGGAGAAGCAAATGTTGCCATCTCCAAGAAATTACTACGAGGATCGTCCTCCAAAAATAAGTCTGGACCTTCAACTTCTAAAAGTGTTTTGATGAAGAAGAAGGGTAAAGGGAAAAACAAGATTCCTACTAACCGCAAACACAAGGTTCAAAAAGCAGATAAAGAAAAATGTTTCCATTGCAACGAAAACGGGCACTGGAAGAGAAACTGCCCAAAATACCTTGCAGAGAAGAAAGCCGAAAAGACACAACAAGGTAAATATGATTTACTCGTTGTAGAAATATGTTTAGTAGAGTATGACAACTCAACTTGGATACTAGATTCAGGGGCGACTAATCATATTTGTTCTTTTTACCAGGAAACTAGCTCCTGGAGAATGCTTGCGGACGGCGAGATAACACTCAGGGTTGGAACAGGAGAGGTTGTCTCAGCAAGATCAGTAGGAAATTTAAAGTTGTTTTTTGGAGATAGATTCATTATATTAGATAATGTACTTTTTGTTCTTGAAATGAAAAGAAATCTAATATCTATCTCTTGTTTATTAGAACAATTGTATAAAGTATCTTTTGAAATCAATGAAGTGTTCATTTGCAAAAGAGGTATTCATATTTGTTCTGCAAAACTAGAAAACAACTTATATATGTTAAAACCGAGCAAAACAAAAGCTATTTTAAATACTGAGATGTTTAAAACAGCTGAAACTCAAAATAAGCGACAAAAGATTTCTCCTAATACCTATCTTTGGCACTTAAGACTAGGCCACATTAATCTCAATAGGATTGAGAGATTGGTTAAAAGAGGACTTCTAAATAAGTTAGAAGACAATTCTTTACCTCCATGTGAGTCTTGTCTTGAGGGTAAAATGACTAAACGATCATTTTGCGAAAAAGGCTATAGAGCCAAAGAAACCTTAGAACTCGTGCATACAGATCTCTGTGGTCCAATGAATGTCAAAGCACGAGGAGGGTATGAATATTTCATCAGTTTTATTGATGATTATTCAAGGTATGGCTATCTTTACCTAATGCATCACAAGTCGGAAGCTCTTGAAAAATTCAGAGAGTATAAGACTGAGGTTGAGAATCTATTAGGTAAAACTATTAAAACACTTCGATCAGATCGAGGAGGAGAGTACATGGATTTAAGATTTCAGGACTATATGATAGAACATGGAATAAGGTCTCAACTCTCAGCCCCTGGTATGCCTCAACAAAATGGTGTATCAGAAAGGAGAAATAGAACTCTATTAGACATGGTTCGGTCTATGATGAGTTTCGCTCAATTACCCGATCCGTTTTGGGGATATGCAGTGGAGACTGCTACATACATTTTGAACATGGTTCCTACTAAGAGTGTTTCAGAAACACCTTATGAGTTATGGAAAGGGCGTAAAGGTAGTTTACGTCACTTCAGAATTTGGGGATGTCCAGCACATGTGTTGTTGCAAAACCCCAAGAAATTAGAACGTCGTTCAAAATTATGTCTATTCGTAGGATACCCCAAAGAGACGAAAGGTGGTTTGTTTTATGATCCTCAAGAAAATAGAGTGTTTGTATCAACGAACGCTACATTCTTAGAGGAAGATCACGTAAGAAATCATCAACCTCGTAGCAAACTAGTATTAAGTGAGATTTCTAAAGAAGCTACTGATAAAACAACAAGAGTTGTTGATCAAGCTGGTTCTTCAACAAGAGTTGTTGATGGAGCTGACACTTCTGGTCAATCACATCCTTCTCAAGAGTTGAGAATGCCTCGACGTAGTGGGAGGGTTATAACTCAACCCGATCGTTACTTAGGTTTGGCAGAAACTCAAGTCATCATACCTGATGATGGCGTTGAGGATCCATTGACCTATAAACAGGCAATGAATGATGAAGATAGAGATCAGTGGATTAAAGCCATGAATCTTGAAATGGAGTCAATGTACTTCAATTCAGTCTGGGAACTTGTAGATCAACCAGATGGGGTAAAACCTATTGGTTGCAAATGGATCTATAAGAGGAAACGAGACCAAACCGGTAAGGTACAGACCTTTAAAGCTCGACTAGTAGCAAAGGGTTATACCCAAAGAGAGGGGGTGGACTATGAAGAAACCTTCTCTCCTGTTGCTATGCTTAAATCGATTAGAATACTCTTGTCTATTGCCACATTTTATGATTATGAAATTTGGCAAATGGATGTTAAGACAGCCTTTCTAAACGGAAATCTTGAAGAGAGTATCTATATGGCTCAACTAGAGGGGTTCATTGAACAGGATCACAAGCAAAGGGTTTGCAAGCTTAAAAGATCCATTTATGAGTTGAAGCAAGCATCTCAATCCTTGAATATAAAGTTTGATACTGCGATCAAATCTTATGGCTTTAAACAGAATGTTGACGAACCTCGTGTTTATAAAAGGATAGTCAACTCTACAGTAGCTTTCCTGGTGTTGTACGTTGACGATATCCTACTCATTGGAAATGATGTGGGATTTCTGACTGACATTAAGCATTGGCTAGCGACACAATTCCAAATGAAAGATTTGGGAGAGGCTCAGTTTGTTCTTGGAATCCAAATTGTTCGGAATCGCAAGAACAAAACACTAGCATTGTCTCAGGCATCGTACATCGACAAAATGTTGATTCGATATAAGATGCAGGACTCCAAGAAAGGATTATTACCTTTCAGGCATGGAATTCAACACATGATTTGCAGTTAAGAGGAGTAGTATTTGTCCTAAAAATTTAAAAGAATTACTTGTATGGAAATAAAACTCAAAATTTTCACCAGTCACAAAATTCTAAAATATCTCTTCATAAAGAAGGAACTTTACGTGAGCAATGTAGATGATTAGAGTTGGTAAAAGACTATAATGTAGATATACAATACCGCCCATGTAATTGAAACATTGGAATTGATTTTGATGCTATGTAGAAATATGGAGAAAGTTTTTGCAGGCCCTTAATCATTTGGCTCCCGCTCCTCCAATGATTGAATATCCTTCATAAAGTCTTTCTGAATGTGATTCAAACACAAAACCAAGATTTGTGGGAGTTTTTTTTTAAAGAAAATCCCAAGAGATTTCAGATGGAAAGGTCTAGAAAGAATTTTTCGTCATCTAAAGATGAGAAAGTGTTGGGTGTTATTTGGCTCAATCCAAGGGTCTTGTTTACAAATACTTTTATGTTATTATGTGCTAGCATCTTAGATTTTTCTTAAGAAATAAGGGTAAGAATTGCTTGGATTTTAATATATACCCTAAGTTAAGTATGAGTTAAAGAAATATGAAAAAAAGAAATACCAAGAACCAAGAGTTAAGGCCCTGAGCCGATCAAATTGCTTAGAATTTAAATAACGTTAAAATGACCTATTAAACGAACTCTGATGCCTATGAAAATTTAATGTTGAGAATATTATAGTATGTTGAGATTGTATATGAAATTTTGTAATCATCGGATAAGGATAAGTAGCTAAACTAAGTAATAATGTAAAATGACCATAATGCCCTTAAGGAAATCTACCTTGAGCTAATGATCTAGATGACCTCCTAATGATATGGAACTTTGTATTAGACCTTATTTTATAATTGTTTATGATATTTTGAAGTTTGAAAGTAATTTATAAGGTTAAATAGTAAACTAAGAATTAGGGGGTAAAATGACTAAAATGCCCTTAGGACCTTATGACATTTCAAGGTCTAAACCTGCTCTAAATGACTTGCTATTTTTTAGGAGACCTATTTCTAAGGACATGAGGAAATTTTTAATATTTCAAGTTGACTAGAGCATGTTTTAAACATAAACCATGTTAGAGTCTAAGATACGTTTAAAGGAAACACGTCAAGTAACTCCTATCAAAGAAACAATTCTCTTCTAGAATTCTCTTCTAGAATTCTCTAAAGGATTTATCATGACTTTATGACTTTCTAGAATAAGTTTTTTAGATTGCTATGATGGGTTCATAAGTTAAAGAAGGCAGGTTGCAATTATGCCTTGAGAAATAAAAAAAATATATAATATATTTATGATTGAGAACCCAAGGAAGGTACTACACTAGGTGATATGAACCAAGAGAAGAATAAAAATCAAATTGAGAAGAAACGCAAAGGAAACATATATTCGATCTTGAGCCTGAAGCTCTGATACCATATGATATGTGGAAATCACTACAAGGGGAGTAAGATTCGGATTACCTTGTTGATCGAGTATCTCAAGGCAAGAACATTGTTTGAGATTCGAATCACTCCACAAGCAAGATCGATCATGTGTAGCTTGAATCATTTTTGTTGATCAAATATCTCAAGGCAATAACACTTGATTGAGATTCGAATCATTCCACAAGCAAGATTGATCATGTCGAGCTTGAATGATTCTACATGCAACCTAAACAACATAGAATTGCAAAGAAACTTAGCCATGGGCTAAAGAA
>NC_036657.1:4664985-4674576 GCF_002806865.2 Cucurbita pepo subsp. pepo | reverse complement strand
TTGAGATTCGAATCACTCCACAAGCAAGATTGATCATGTCGAGCTTGAATGATTCTACATGCAACCTAAACTACATAGAATTGCAAAGAAACTTAGCCATTGGCTAAAGAAAAGCACAAATGCTTCTTTTACTACATTTTTCAAGTCCACTTACAAATACAACATACATGGCTTTATATAGTCTCAAAATGAAACTATTAAAGGCGTTCCAAGAGTTGTAACATTCAATACTTAATGGTCATAATTAACCATTATGTAATTGTAACCTAAAGTAACTAAAAAGTCTAAAAATACATTAATGAAATACAATAACTCTAAATTACTCTAAATTTTAATCCACCCAAAATTTATAACATGAAACTTCATTCTTCTTCAATGTGGCATGAATTGAAATATCTTTTGATAATTTCAACAATATTTTCTTCACATCTTCATTGAAGCATATTGTATGATTGATGTCTCTTCGTTCATATCACAAGCTCTACAACTACCAAGTTATCATGATATGAGCGACTGCTAGGTAATATTCTAATCATGTACAATGTGATGCATGACCTCCCACGCAATGCTTTTAGAGTACCATGTTTTCCTCTTCCAGTGGGATGCCCTGTGACACAATCGCGCTTTCGAAGGCAGCGGACTAGTGATTGTGCGGCACTCACTTTCCAGCGACAAGTGAGCTTAAGCCAAATTGTTCTTGCGTCGCCTACGGCCAAGCGACGTATGATCGAGCCTCTAGCCTCGATTTTAAAAGAAGGTTTTAGAAAACGAGGAGAGAGAGAGATTTTAGAAAGAGAGATTTTGGAAAGAGACGTTATATAAGCAAGCAAGAGAAAGATAACAACGACTTAGCATATATAACCTTGGGTAGGGAGAAGTTGACAACTAGTCATATCCCCCTATAGTACATTCTGAGCCATTTTAAGTCTGGCAGGCCTAGACATGATATTTTTTAGGCGTCATACACCCTAGAATTACAAAAGGAAAAACACTAGAATGAAAAGACATGACAAGAGTTTGACTTGTCATGGGCATGCGGCCATGGGCAACATGCCCTGGACGAGCATGACCGTGACACCCTGCACCATGTTTTTCTTAGCAAGATGTCATGTTTGACCTCATGTTTTCCTCACCTAGATGAGATGCCTTGCATCATGTTGTGCAGTATGAGATGCCTTGTGTCACGGTCATGCTTGTCCAAAGCATGCTGCCCATGGCCACATGCCCGTGACATGCCAAAACCTTTGCCTTGTACTACTTTATTGCTTTCTTTTACCGCTTTCATGTTGTATTATTTCTCTTATGTTTTCTTTAAGAGTATGATGTTTCAACTATGTCATGGCTACGCCTGGTAGACATCAAATACCTCAAAATGTACTATAGGGGCATACGACTAGTTGTCAACTTCTTCTTACCCGATAGTTATATGCAGTGAGCCGTTGTTGTTGCCTTTTTGTTTACATTCCCATATAACACCAATTTCAATCTCTCTCTCTGGCTTTCAAAACTCTCTTTCTAAAACCTCTCTCCCCCGCTTTCTAAAATCTTCTCTTGAAATCGAGACTCGAGGTTTGTATTCACGTTGCCCGACCATGGGCAACGTAACTCGAAGTAGGCTTGACCCACTCAGTGCTGAGAGTGGGTGCCGCACAATCACCAAATCTGCTGTCTAGAAACCGCGATTGTGACATTTGGTATTAGAGCCTAGTTGGCTCCAAAGTGACCGGTAGACATGTCTTCGACTAAACAGTTGAACAAGTCCCACGTCGACAGATTAGTCGAAATAGAAGAACAGATGCAATACTTGTGGGAAGTCCCCGATAATATTCGATTCCTAGATGAGCGAGTGAAAGAACTTGCTGATAAGACCCTCACCGTTGATGCAATAAAGGGTCGGCTGGATGGGTTACCCATTCAAGAAATAATGTATTGAATGGATAACCTATAAACAAAAACCACAAAGAATGGTGGTTTCGAGCGAGGGGACAGCTCGACAGGCTCTACTGGCCTGATTGAGGAGCGAGTCGATGGCTTAGATAGCTCCAAAAAAGTGATGTTTCAGATGGTCACTAAACTATCAGACAATGTGAAGGCAGCCGTCGACGTAGCCAGGGTAGAAATGGCGGACATAAGCACCAGAGTAAACGTTGTCGTAAGGGCGGTGGAGAACCAAACCCCTACCCGGAAGACAACGCGACCCAACAAGGTCAAACTTCCTGAACCCAAGCCCTTCTTCGGGACTCGTGATGCCAAGGCCTTAGAGAACTACATCTTTGACCTTAAGCAGTACTTTAAAGCGACTGACACTGAGACAGAGGAAGAAAAAATCACTATGGCCACCATGCATCTAGCCGAAGATGCGAAATTGTGGTGGCGGTCGAAGTATGTGAACATCCAAGAGAGCGGATGCATAATAAACACATGGGAGAGACTAAAGCAGGAGCTTCGGTCTCAATTCTTCCCAAAGAATGTAGAGATCATGGCCAGAAGGAAATTACGTGACCTTAAACACACGAGTAGCATTCGAGAATATGTCAAACAGTTTTCGTTACTCATGTTGGACATTCTACAGATGTCTGAGCTAGATAAGATCTTCCAGTTCACAGAAGGACTGAAGCCATGTGCGAAGTCTAAGCTATATGAACACGACATAGAAGATCTCTCCACGACCTATGCTATGGCCGAACGACTGTTCGACTTGAACAATGAGTAGCCCCAAGAGACAAAGCAAAACCAAGCCTCCTCAAGCAGGGGTAATCGCAACCACTCCTCTAATCCCTCCTGAATGGGAGGAGGAGACAAATTGAGGATCAGAGGAGTTAAGACAAGACAACCCCAACAGGGGGCTGGTATCTTAGGCAAAGGGCCTCACAATCAGAACCACTTCAATCGACCACCTCTCTCTTGTTTCCTATGCAAAGGGAACCACAGGGTATATGAATGTCCAAAGAGGGCATCACTACAGGCAATTCAAGCCGCATTGAATGCAGACGCGGATGCAAAGTCCGAGGGTGAAGAAGTTGAGAAAGCGCTGAACGTAGAAACTGTTGGGTTTTATGTCCTAAAACTCATAGTTTGTAAACAAAAACATATTCTATTTTCAATAAAGTTATTATTGTTATTTATTAAGTAAAGATTGTTATTGAATAAAGTGAACTTTACGATCATTAATCTAAATCCAATAAACTAAGAACACTCTGGCTATAGTATGATTACTTGAACTATATGTAGAGACATAAGAGTGAATCAAGTTCAAGTATATAGTCAAAATGATCTATAGTATAAGGATAAGGCTGAGTACCTTATTCTGGGGACACTATGGATGCGGCCCACTTTTGTATATGATATAAACAATGCGATCACTAAATTGTGCATGTGGAGACATGTGAGTGGGGGCGTCCTATGCAATGAGTATTGCATAAGATCGGACCATGAAGAAAACCACTCTCACTTTATAAAGTCGTTTACTGTTGAGACTGATTTTCTTTTCATTCGATAACCTAGGTAACTCGGTTTTAATCCTGAGCTAACCATGAACTCCTGTTTATTCGGAATTATCCTTAGATTTGCATGGGTGAGAGTGGCTCTAGTTCGCCGACTCAACAGGCCTCCCATTTCAGGGGTAAGACTGGGTGAATGGCTGGGGACGTGGGGTGCAAGACGGAATTCACTCCTACCCACTTTTAGGGATAGAAGAAAGGTAGTTCCCTTAAGCACTGACTCCAGGTCTTGAACAAGGGGCCCCACCCTCTCATTGGCCTTTGAGGAATTCGGTTTACTGGTTGGACCACAAACCAATTGTTCATTAGAGGATCAGTGAGACATAAGGAACAAGAAGTAACTTCAGGGGTAAAACGGTAAATTGACCCAGCTCTAGTTACGAACAACCTGTGAAGGATCGACTTACTAATCATGGTTATATCAGATGGACAGAAATATATCTATAGTGAGGGGAGTGCAACTACTAGGCTATAGTGGAGTGTCCTAGTAGTTAACGAATGTTGGTTAACCAGGTTAATGAGTTTAATCGGTTAATCTTGAATCGTTGGAGCCCATGATCTATAGGTCCATTAGGTCCCTCTGCTAGCTCATATCGGACTAAACCATAGAACAGTGTGACGAGTGAGTTCGAAGTGTTCGAATTCAAATTAGGGAATATGCGTTACATATATACGATATATTTAACCGCAATTTTATTTTATTTACGAATTAAACGAAAAGAGAGAATCTGAGATATTTAAATAAGATTTAAATATCTTAATCAATTATGTGTCGGAATTGACTGGGATTGGCATTTGAATTAATATTAAATATTAATTAAATAGTTTAATTAATTATTTAATGTTACTTTAATTTGAAATTCATTATTCAAATTAATTGTTGAATTAAAATGAAGAAAGTCAAAATGTTGACTTTCATCTAATGGAAAAATCATGTTAGTGGAATTTTGAGGTGTCAAAATTTGGTTTAACCAAACTTGCATGTTTGCCAAATAAACCCCACAAGTTTGAGTGGAATTTGAAGTGTCAAAATTTGGTTAACTCAAACATGCATGCTTGCCACATAATCCCTAACATTTGAGTGGAATTTTAAGTTTCAAAATTTGGTGATCTCAAATTTGTATGAACATGCAAACATGACTCTTTAAATAGAGTGATCATGGTACATGGAAGGTCTTCTTCTTCTGGGTGAAAAACCTTGAGAAAAAAAACCTCCAAAAACACTCTCTTCATATATACAAAATCCCTCCCAAGTTTAGTCACTCACCGGATTCCACAATCCCGTTCTAAGGCCGGAGGATAGTGGAGAAGACACTAGTGGTGGTTCGAAACCGGTTCGTGAGGAAAAAGAAGTTTGAACTACAAAAGGTTAGTATTCAAACTCATTAAGTTTTAATACTTTTGAACCTGCTAGTTATTTACTATATTGATGTTCTAAAAGTGCTTAAGATCCAAATTGCTTCCGCATGTGTTATATTAACACCATCAGAAACACCTCGGATGGGAGCCTTAAAGTTCCTATCCGCATTTCAAAAGAAGATCTGAGAACAAAGAGAGCCGATCGAAAATGTCTTATGTACGTGGAAGCATGGGTGAATCACAAGTTGGCCAAGAATACGATGGCCGATTCAGGAGCCACCCACAACTTCATGACCGAGATGGAAGTGAATTGGTTGAATATCAAATGGCATCGAGACTCGGGGAAGATGAAGATCGTCAACTCTGTGGGCTTACCAATTCTCAGAATAGCGAGAAAGACTACACTTAAGTTGGGAACATGGAGTAGCTTGGTGGACTTTGTAATCGTCAAAATGGATGGCTTTGATGTAGTACTCAGGATGGAATTCCTATTGGAGCATAAGGTGATCCCCAATGGACATTCGGCGAAGTCCGGCGAAAGTGTTCGATTTTCTTTGCAGTACTTACCAAAGCTCCACCCTGTTCTACTAAGCTCGATCCATGCGCAACACTCCCATCTTCTTCCCGCCTTTAAATTGCCGGCAAACCGTGGAGGAGTTGAGCGAAGCCTGCTTGAGATGGACAGACCTGTGTGTTGTTAGGTCGACGCTCTAACCACTTGAGCTATTCAACTTGACTTTTGATAAAGTTAGCTCCTCCACAATGTTATACCACAGGTGGATTAAACCAAGCTCTGATACCACTTGTTGACTTCTGACAATCGAGAGGAAATCGTCGACGGAGTAAAAAACGGCCAAAGGAAATTTGTTATAAGAAAAAAAATAACGGAAAAATAACAAAGATAGAAAGTATGCGCTGAAGACCCGACGAATTATTATTTTCATTCCGTTGACATATTTTTATAACTATCCTATCCTAAAATTAGCCGTAGTGGCACAAATCTTACGCACAAGGTTGGCTCAAATGGCCAGCAAAAAATACGCTATTCCATTTTACATGGAGCTTTAATTCAGATATCCAAAAAAAAAAAAAAAGAAAAAAAAACTTACTAAGTTTGGAAACGTGTGAATAACCTAAATGAGTAAAAACCATAACTTTTATCTAACAGGGTTAACCCCAACTATTGTCCATAGAAGCATCAAACAGCTTGATAGAATCAAGATGATTTCACTACTCCAACTTAAACGTGGTCTTGCACGTAATGAACCGACATTCATGGCCATCCCTGTGGTGGAAACTGAAGAAATGGTTGACATTGTTCCTGTAGAAATACAATGTATACTAGAAGAGTACTGCGAAGTAATGCTAGAGAGTCTACCAAAAACCTTACCACCTTGTCGAGGCATAGACCACGAGATTGAACTGATATCAGGTTCGAAACCCCCGACGAAGAATGCCTATAGAATGGCTCCACCTGAGTTAGCGGAGCTACAAAAGCAGCTGGATGAACTACTTACTGTTGGGTTCATCCGACCTGCGAAAGCCCTCTACGGAGCCCCATTGTTATTTCAGAAGAAGAAGGATGGGAGTCTTCGCATATGCATAGACTACCGCGCCCTAAACAATATCACTGTCAGGAATAAATACCCTCTACCCATCATCACTGACTTGTTCGATCGACTACATGGCGCTAAGTACTTCTCGAAATTTGACCTAAGGTCAGGATATTATCAAGTTCGGATTGCCGAGGGAGATGTATCCAAAACGACTTGCGTCACTAGATATGGGGCCTTTGAATTCCTAGTCATGCCTTTTGGGTTGACTAATGCCCCTGCCACATTCTGCACCTTATGAACCAAGTCTTCCACAAGTATCTCGATAAGTTCGTGGTAGTCTATTTGGACGACATAGTGGTCTACAGCTCTACCATGGAAGAGCATGAACACCATTTACGGTTAATTTTCGAAAAGCTGAGAGAACACCAACTATATGTGAAGAGGGAAAAATGCGCATTTGCGCAACAGCGAATCAACTTCCTTGGACACGTAATAGAAGTAGGTAAGGTAGGTATGGAAGAGGAGAAAGTCAAAGCCATCAAGGAGTGGAAGACCCCCTCCTTATTGACAGAAGTGTGCTCCTCTCTTGGGTTAGCAAATTACTACCGGTGATTTGTTGAAGGATTCTTGAAGCGCGTAGAGCCCCTGACCGAACTATTAAAGAAGAGAAACAAGTGGAACTGGACTTCACGGTGTCAAGAAGCTTTTGACAACCTTAAGAACGCCATGATGGAAGGGCCAGTTTTAGGGATTGTCGATGTGACGAAACCTTTCGAAGTCGAGACGGATGCCTCAGACTTCGCCCCAGGGGGCGTCCTACTGCAAGAGGGACACCCCATTGCATACGAGAGTCAGAAGCTAAACGAGGCAGAAAGAAGGTACGCAGCATCCGAGAAAGAAATGCTGGCGCCCACTGCTTACGATTGTGCAGACAGTACCTCCTTGGCGCCAAGTTTGTAGTCAAGACAGACAACATTTCCATATGTCACTTCTTTGATCAACCCAAGTTATCATCGAAACAAGCACGTTGGCAAGAATGTGTGGCCGAATTTGACTTCCAGTTCGAACACAGGCCAGGTAAAGCAAACTAAGCTGCAGACGCCCTAAGTCAGAAAAGCGAGCATGCGACCCTGTGCATGTTAGCTCATCTACAAGCAAGTAAGTTGAGCGGAACGATACAAGAAAGTATCGAGGAACACCTAGCCAAAGACCTGGCCGCTCAGGCCATCATGCAACTAGCCAGAGAGGGGAAGAATTGTCAGTTTTGGGTCGAAGACAATTTACTCTTCACCAAAGGAAATTGTCTTTACATCCCCCGTGCAGGGAACTTGAGGAAACTCCTACTAAAAAAATGTCACGACACACCATGGGCGGGCCACAATGGGTGGCAGAGAACCTATGTCCTCCTAAAAAGGGGGTACTATTGGCTGAACCTCCGCGACGATGCGATACAGTTCACAAAGACCTGTCTTATCTATCAACAAGACAAGCTTGAACGAAACAAAATTGCAGGATAATAGAACCTCTACCAGTCCCGTCCCGACCGTGGGAAAGTGTTTCTCTAGATTTCATCACACACTTCCCCAAGGTAGGAGAAATGGAGTCCATCTTGTTCATCATTGACAGATTCTCCAAATATGCCACATTTATCCCAACCCGCAAGTCATGCTCGGCTGAAGCGACTGCACAATTATTTTTTCGACACGTAGTCAAGTTGTGGAGCATTTCCACCAGCATTGTCAGTGATCGCGATCCAAGATTCAAAGGGACTTTTTGGACTGAATTGTTCAAGCTATTGGAGTCGAGCCAAAACGTCTCTTCGAGTTATCACCCCCAAACTGACAGACAAACCGAAAGGTGCAACAGTATGCTTGAGGAGTTCTTATGTCACTTTATTGATGCGTGACAGAAGAATTGGGTACAGATTCTTGATGTCGCTCATTTTAGCTTCAGTTGCCAACAAAGCTCGTCGAGAGAAAAAACCCCTTTTGAAATAGTATGCGGTAGACAACCACTCATGCCCCATGTTATTGACCACCCCTATGCTGGGAGAAGCTCACAAGCGTACAACTTCACCAAAGAGTGGAAGCAAACCTCTGAAATAGCATGAGCGTACTTGGAGAAAGCCTCCCAAAGAATGAAGAAGTGGGCAAACTGAAAACGAGGAGCATTAGAGTTTCAAGCTGGTGACCAAGTTATGATCAAGCTNTCACAAGCGTACAACTTCACCAAAGAGTGGAAGCAAACCTCTGAAATAGCATGAGCGTACTTGGAGAAAGCCTCCCAAAGAATGAAGAAGTGGGCAAACTGAAAACGAGGAGCATTAGAGTTTCAAGCTGGTGACCAAGTTATGATCAAGCTGAGATTAGAACAGTTTAGATTTTAGGAGAATCGGGACCAGCGACTAGTGCAAAAATATGAGGGACCAATTGAAGTCATTGAGAAAGTCGGAAGGACTTCATATCGTCTCCAACTACTTACATGGATGAGAATTCATCCTGTCATCCATGTAAGTAACCTCAAACCATACCATCCAGACAACGACGACCAGCAAGGTAACCAAGTGACATGACCGTCAGTGATGATGAAGGACTCGAGTACGAAAGAAGTAGAAGAGATTTTGGCCGAGCGAACCCGTCGCATTGGCAAACCTAAGCGCAACTTACAAGAATTTTTAGTCAAGTAGAAAGGACTTCTAGAAGAAGCAATCATTTGGGAACGTGTTGGCGACCTAAAGACAGCCGCACCTCAGATTGCTGAGTTTGAAGAAATGAGATGGTTGACAGGGACGTCAACCAATTAAGTGGGGGAGGATGTCACGGTCATGCTTGTCCAAGGCATGTTGCCCATGGCCGCATGCCCGTGACATGCCAAAACCTTTGCCTTGTACTACTTTATTGCTTTCTTTTACCACTTTCATGTTGTATTATTTCTTTTTTGTTTTCTTTAAGAGTATGATGTTTCGGGGATATCATGGCTACGCGTGGTTGACATGAAATGCCTCAAAATGTACTATAGGGGGATACGACTAGTTGTCAAATTCTCCCTACCCGATAGTTATATGTCGTGAGCCGTTGTTGTTGCCTTTTTGCTTACATTCCTATATAACACCAATTTCAATATCTCTCTTGCTTTCAAAAATCTCTTTCTAAAACCTCTCTCTCCCCCCCCCCCCC